>NW_012267219.1:21312080-21333092 GCF_000151885.1 Dipodomys ordii | reverse complement strand
TATATATATATATATATATATATATATATATATATATATATATATATATATACAACACACACACACCCCAAATATATAGACACCAAATTTTCTTATATATATATATATATATAATGGAATTCTATGCCTCTATCAGAAAGTTTGTTAGGAAAAGGAAGACTAGGAAAAAATTATGTTAAGTGAAGTAAGCCAGGCCCAAAGAAACATAGGTCCCATGGTTTCCCTTATTTGCAATAACTAGTATATGTCTGGGACAAGTAGAAAGGGTTAAAAGCTATGTACGTATAACCAAATAAGATGATGTTAAGCAAAATGAACTCCAAGGTAGGGACACAGTGGGTTTTTTTCTTTCTTGCTATTGTTTCTAAAGGTATTTATAATGTACCATGTAATCTTTTTGTTTCTTTGTATATTCCTCCCCCATGGTATAACCCCTGTTTTCACTGTATTTGATGTCAGTGCCCTGAATCTTGTATATACACTTCTCTAATTTGGGGAGGGGAAGGGAAATAACAAAATGCTGAAACAAGGATACAGGTTGACCCATTTTGGGTGGGGAAGGAGGGTAGTTGTGGAGGTGGGAGGGAAGGGATCTTAGGGGAAAAACAGACGAGGAGGTAGTAATGCTTGATAGGAAATGTACTCATTACCTTGATCATGTACTCATGAAACTGTAATCCCTCTATACAGTATTTTTACAATAAAATGTATAAAACATTGGAATAGATATGAACTGTGAATGTTATCTTTAGGTATATTAGACACTATATATTAGTGTCTATATTAGGCACTAGTTACAATTATTCTTTCTGTTATACAGGTATACAAAATCCTTCCGTAGAGTTTGTTGTCAAATTGCAGCAAGAAAAGACAAGGAAATATTTCTCATTAGCTTTTAAATTTCATATTAAATTTCTCCCTAAAAGTATTAATACTGTAAATGAACATTATTTGAGTTTTTAAATGAAAAAAAAGAAGAAAGTCTGTACTGCTTATAAAAGTCAGGTAAAATCACCCAAAGGGAAATGAAGAAACACAATATTTAACTTTTCGTGCTATAAACCAAGTTTATATATGGGAGTTTTTAAGATAAATAATCATAAACTGTTCATTAGGTAGTAATTTTCTCTAGTACTTAAATGACTAGAAAGTCATTAAATATAATAGTAAAGAGGTGTCTTCAGAATGTAAAAGGATGAAGAAACATAAATAAAGCTATATAATAATGGACTTTGTAGTCTTTTTTCTCTTTAGTGGAGTTAGATGTTAAAGTCTAATGAGAAACGTCAACTTTAAGCAAAACAGACTCATACTGTTTGTTTTATTTTCTAACACTGAGCAGAATGCCTGAAACCACATCTCTTTCTTCTTTTCTATTCTGCTTCTAAATGTAATTTTAAGTAGAATAACATATACCTTGACCCATTCCACCCCATGCCATTCCTTTCTTGGTTCACATATAAACCATCTTTTGTGAAAAGCATATTCTTTGAAGAAGAAGCTTCCTGCTGGGTCTTTCATATATTAGCTTTATTCTTTTTTGCAAAATGTACTAAAATGTAGTAACAAATACAACAATTTGCTATGAAATTTTGAGGACTATGTGAAAGGAATTCTGTAGTTCCTTTTACACAGATTAGTATGCATAATTTTTATAAAATGGAAGGTTGATGATTAAGTATACCAGACTAAAATATCATCTGTGTGAGAGATTCAAAATGAGATTTAGATTTAGAAATACTATATATATATGCAAAAATTTGTATCTATATGTACAATACTAGAATCAACCAGTTTTTAAAATCAAAAGAAAATGTAATATCTTCTTCCAAAGAGGATGAAGGTAAACGTGTACATGTGTGTGCTTATAATGCTTTTATGTATTTTTATGTCTACATATGTTTCTAAGTGAGTGAGTGTGTATGTACATGTATTCTCTTCCATCTAAAAATAATGTGGAATTCCTTGAAGACAAAGTGAGCATTTCTTAGCTTGGTTAGTTCAAGCTCTACTTATAAATATAAAGCTCTCTCTCCGTGTAAATATAAAGCTGTAGGGTTCTAAAAATAAGAATGCGCTTTTTTACTTTTTATATTTTTATTGTCACTGTGATGTTCACAGGGGTTACAGTTACATAAGTAAGGTAATACGTACATTTCTTCTCAGACTTGTTAACCCTTCCCTCATTTTTATCCCACTATCTCTCCCCATAGTGCACAGATCATTTCCAACATAGTCTGGTGAGTATAGGTGTTACATCGGTGCCCCACCTTATCCTTTGTCTCTCCATTCTGTTGCTCCCGTTCTATTCCCTAATTCAGATAAATGAATATACAATACCAGGGTACCAAAATCAAATACAGTGACAACAGGGAATATACCATAGGGGGAAGAACATACAAAAAAAAAATCAAGAAATCACATAGTACATTAACAACAACAACAACAACAAAGAAAAAGTTCTTTTTTTGGGTCGGTCGTGGAGCTTAAACTTTGGCCTTGGGCATTATCCCTCAATTTTTCAGCTCAAGGCAAGCACTCTACTGCTTGAGCCACAGCGCCACTTCCTGTTTTCACTAGATATTGGAGATAAAACATCTAAAGGATCTAAACAATCTAAAGGATCGGGCAGCAGTCAAGACTACAGACTACCATTACTTTTAAATCTAAATTTTTTTTTTTAATTTTGTATGCATTTGTTTTATAACAGTCTAGAAAATACAGTCTGTGCTGAATTGTAATGTCTTAGAAATGGGAGGGAGGAGTTGGAGAGCATGTTATTATTTTGTTTTCTGTATAATTAAAAATGTTTAACAAACAAAAAAAGTTTCATGGGCTGGCTCTGAACCGTGATCCTCAAATCTCAGCCTCCTGAGTAGCTAGAATTACAGGCATGAGCCACCGGCTCAGGCTTCAAAGTAAAAGTTCCTGTGTCCATGTCTTGAAGTTCATTTCTCTTAGGGTCATTTTTTTATAGCCATATATATGAAGCCATATATACTTACCTTGATCAGAGGCATCTTCTTCACTCTTCAACACTCTCAGACTTTGCCAAAACAGTTCAACAAACTACATTAGAACTTTGTTTCTTAACAAATAAGCACGTTTCCAGGCCAAGGGGAAAACTACTTGAGAACTGTTTCTGCAACAGTCCTTATGGTTAATGACAATTTGGCTCCCTTTTCTTGCAACTCTGTGGTTTATACCTGCTGCCATCACATAATTACCGCTAACCATCCTTGTTTTACTCTCACAAGATGTTTTTAATTTGAAAAATAATGATCAGTTCACATTACTCCTGGTCATTCTTCATGCCCACTTTAATTTCAAAGTAAATAGAGTCATTTACAAATTATATAACTAGCAAATTCTTATAATTCAAATAAGCAAAACAATGGATTATCACTGGTTTATTTTCTCTGAATTTTCAGCAAGAGAATGGATAAAGTATTAGGTTATGTTATGTCATAAGAAAATATATTGTTGTACTGTAAGGATAATTTCAAAATGTGTCTTTAAAAAGTCACCAAAAAGCAAAGTGCATGCCTCGTTGTTTTAGGGTGAAAAAAGGAATCATTTAACTACATGTTTTTCTGGTTACAAAGTTGACACAAAAGTATGTTGTATGTAAAAACTGTCAGGCATGATGTTTTTCAGGCAAACTAGAATGTTACGAGAAGACAAAAACAAGCAAGAGCATAGTTAACCAAGAATATACGAATAAAAATGTTTCAAAATAAAAATGACCAACTAAAATGACTCCACAAGAGAAAGTTTTGACAAACGGCACTTGGGATAAGAGGAACTAATATGGGAAACATGCATCATTCTTTATGAATCTTGATGAGTCCTCCTAAAAGAAGCCAGACAGAGGGATGTAAAAGCCTGACATTGTAAAGTAAGACTCCATCTCTTGCACTTACTCAGTAATCACTCCCATTAAATCAGGACTTTTTCACACACAAACAAAAATCTCTTTAAAAAATTGTCTCAATTAGGCTACAAATATAAAGGACCTTTCTGAGAAGTAGTTCTGCCTATAATTGGAAATGGATTGGGCTTTATATACTAGTTTAGATATTAGGTTCTATTTTTATATGCCTCTGTTGTTATTTCCAGAATTCATCACAAGTACTCTTCACTGTGGAAATGGACCATCAGAAAAAGCAAGCAAGCAAGAACGGAAGCAAGGAAGCAAGCAAGCGCGCACGCAGGAAGGAAGGAAGGAAAGAAGGAAGGAAGGGAGGAAGGAAAGAAAGGAGGAAGGAAGGAAGGAGGGAGGGAGGGAGGAAAGGTCGGGAGGGAGGGAGGGAGGGAAGAAACAAAAAGAAAGAAAGAAAGAAAGAAAGAAAGAAAGAAAGAAAGAAAGAAAGAAAGAAAGAAAGAAAGAAAGAAAGAAAGAAAGAAAAAGAAAGAAATTGATGAGGTGGTTAGATTCTTTGATTTTGATGGCCAAATATTTGTGCTATATACTTGGCTAACTATAATTTATTTCTTGTACAGTTAACAAATAGGTAACCATTTTCCATTTTACTTTTCTCTATTTCCCATATTTTAAAAAAATGTGGGGCTGGGAATGTGGCTCAGTGAGAGAGTGCTTGCCTTACATGCATGAGGCCCTGGGTTCAATTCCTCAGCACCATATAATAGAAAAAAGTCCAAAGTAACACTGTGGTTCAAGTGGTAGAGCACTAGCTTTGAACTGAAGAGCTGAGGGACAGTGCCCAGGCCCAGAGTTCAAGCCTCATGACTGATCAAGAAAAAAGAAAGAAAAGAAAAAATGCCTGCTTAATGTAAAGTATTAGATACATTTATATGCTATCTCTATGTGATAGAGTTAGCACCTAATTGTACAATTTCAGATATTTAAAATAGATATGTAAAAATAAGCATATATATCAACTTTTAAATTGACACTTGTCACAACTTCATTCATCTACATTTTATCATTATTTAATATTTTTGGTACTAGAAAGCTATTCAAGAAACCAAGTTACTTAAGTTACTTTAATTACTCAAGAAAGTAAAAACAGAAGTGTTATATAACATAGCAATCTGGTAAGAGATGAAATCCTTGCACCAAAAAGATATTTTCACTTCCCTATTTATTGTGACACTTCATCATAGCCAAAATATGAAACAAACCCAATGTGCTTCTGCAGAAGAATGGAAATTATATATATATATATATATATATATATATGTATATATGTGTGTGTGTGTACATAAATATATACATATATGTATATATATGCTACTCATCCATAAAAAAGAATAGAATTCTGTTATTTGTAGCAATGTGGATGCAACTGGAAAAAAATTATGTTGAGTGAAACAAACCAGACTCAGAAAGGTAAAGAAAGTAGTAAGCCAGTTATGTAGAAGGACAGAAGGAAATAGTGTGTACAAAAGGAGGAGATGGGCAAGTGGAAGTAGAGGGGGCAAAAAAATTAAGAGGGAATTTTAGAAGCTTGGAAAGCAGACGAGATGCTCATACTAGAAGTATGAATGTACATGATTACTGTACTGTGTACACACATAAGGGAAATTTTCAAATTCCATAAATTTGTGCACATAATATATGTAATAAAAGATATTCAATACTATAAAATATTATATGTATTAATATGTCTAACAATATAATAATGTAATATATATAATAATGTATGTAATAACATAATTATTATAATAAAATACTCAAGTCAACCATGGAAATTCTGCCCATATTTCTTTTGATTTGCCACTTCATGGACATAAAACATTTTTCTGACCATTGATCCTTGGATGCTTATTATATGTGGATAGAACTAATATATATTCCCTTGTGGAAATAAGGGAAGAGTATGGGGAAAGTTACCTTTTATTTTGTTTAATTATTTTCACCCATTTTCTCTTATTGATATATCCCTGCATGGTAATTCTTCTTTTTTGTGGGGAGGGGGTCCGGTCATGGGGTCTGAACTCTGGGCCTGGGTGCTGTCCCTCAGCTCTTCACAGCTCAAGGCTAGTGCTCTACCACAGCGCCACTTCCGGCTTTTTTCTTTTTGCTTATGTGGTGCTGAGGAATTGAACCCAGGGCCTCATGCATGCAAGGCAAGCGCTCTACCACTGAGCCACCTTCCCAGCCCCAATGGTGATTATTCTTAAGTTTACTTAGGTAATCATATCAGTATTACTGTAATTTCTGTTACTGTAATTTTGAAGATGGCAGAACAAGATGATTCTTTAAACGATCATAAGTTCGAGAATTGTGAAATAATCAATCTTCGGTTCCCTATGAACTTATGCAATAAGTAGCTGAATTGCTTAAGTTACTGTTATATTGATCTTGTTAACTTTCAAGAAAATCTAATGGCTAGATATCTGCAGCCAGTTATGCTGTTAATAAATTCTTAACTATCCCATTCTTGATTACATGTTTATTTTTTGTTTCTTATTATGCTTTTCCAGCATCTCACATATTAATATTCATATGAGTGATATCAGACCTAATTTATTATTATTAGTTATGATCTCTCCTCTTTAGGATTTTATGCTTTAAAGACTAAATAATGATTAACATAATTTCTTTCTCTAATTAGGTCTTTAGGTTCTATAATAGTACCTAAGGTATGATTCATAGCAACTATATTATTTCCTCAAACCTTGGATATTAGTCCATAAATATTTATTTTCTTTTAAGCAGCCCTTTCAAAATTTCATTCAAATCTCTTCCCAGATTTTCCAACATATTCCATTTTATGTTATTCTTATTCTGTATCTTATAAATGCATGATCCCTACCCTATAACACATATTAATTTTCATGGTAGATAGAGTGAAGGTAGAATTTAGCTTTAATGAAGCGTAGTGTAGGAAACATTCCACTCCAAAGCAACAGGATAAAGCACCAGCTGGTGACCAGCTGTGTCTTGTGTTCTTTGAATGTTGTGAAATTTTACTACAACTAAATAAAACAGATGCATCCTTCAAGGTTGTGATGAACTTTGTAAATCGTAGGATCAGGTTTTTCATACTTTATATTTGCTAAAAGGCAAAAAAAATGTTCGTTCTCTTTAGAGGCTCATTAGCTTCTCTGAGGCTCTGCCAAAAATTCAGTTCTCTGGCAACAGATGGAGTTGATGCCATAGTTGATGACTTTGGTAATAATAAAACTCCTTACAGATAACCAAAGGCATCAATGCTATTTATATAAAAATGCAACTTTTATCAAAATACAAGAAAATGCAACACTTCTACACTACACAAAGCACAAATTTTAAGATTATGATTTTGAATAATGAAACTTCACTTCTGATGAAAAATCAGGTAAGTCATTTATCAGACTCAAGAGGCAAGTAAGGGATATAATAATAAAACTCCATGAACAAAGTTATAGTAGCAAAACAGCATGATACATATTGTCTGAAAAAAGAAATAGAAGTGTTATACCTTTATGTATTTTTGGGTATTTTAAAACTTAATTTCAATGCCATGGAGAGGTATTGGAATTATGTGGACAGTAGGAAATCAAATGTAAGCTAAATATTTCCCTATAACTATTTAAGTTATGAGCCTAAATTATAGTGGGATTTTTAGATTTCTCTGTATAAAAAAGAGCAGTTCTTACTAACATCTACTATTTTATTGCAGTAACTCTATTCTATTTATTTTAATGAATTTTATTATGTTTAGTTATACAAGGGTGTTTCAACACTTTTAGATAAAATCAGTCCCACTTTAAACATATAATTGGTTTATCTAATGCTCTAATCTGAAGGAAAGTTATATGAAAAATTCATATTACCTTGCTTATAGATAGAAAGTATAGACAGAGATAGAAGCTGGGGACTTTTGTCCTTAAAAACTGGAGGGTAGTTTTGAGTAGTTTCAAATTTTTGTCCTAGTAGTAATAGTAATCAGATTTAAATCTGGAGCGAATATTTGAAACAGGACAAAATTTAATGAATATTAAGGAGCTGGTTGTTTAACTGGAGGGAATATTCTACATATTATCATTTTTGAATTTTATTTCTGCATGTTTCTTTCTATAGACTTAACCATTTTTAGCATTTAGCAAAATGCAAATGTTTGTTTATACCATGTTATTTCTGCTTATACCAGGTATTATGATACTTGGAAAATAAGAAAATACTTTTCACTAAAATTATAATGCTTAGGCCAGGTCCTAGTGTTTCACACCTGTAATCCTAGCCTCAGGAAGCTGATATCTGAAGATTGTGGTTTGAAGCCAGCCTGAGCAGGAAGTCCGAGAGACTCTTCAACAGATTATATTCCAAAAAGCTGGAAGTGGAGGTGTAGCTCAAGTGGTCAAGTGCTAGCCTTGACCAAAAGAAGTTCAGGGACAGTGCCCAGGCAATGATTTCAAGCCCCAGGATCTACACAAAAATGAAAATAAAAAGTTATTATGCTTAAAGTCTAATAAAGACACATGCTGTATGAAATCATATGTAATTGGATTAAATAACTTCATTTATAATTACAAGTCAATAACAATATTACTATGGAACAAATTCAATAAAGTTATGTTTGTATATGTGTTTGTATGTTTGTACCTGTAATGTGCTTAAATGCTTAATTAACATGTATTTTAAATAAAGGAGTTTATGATCAATAAAAAGTATGACATATCATGTGTTTAGTTTAAATATTAATCTCTAGTGCATACTTTGTAAGTTTTGATTACTTAGTGAAGAAATAACTACCTTAGAATTACATAATAAGTGAAAGTATCATTCTAAAAAAAGGTAAAATTTTAAAAAGACCACTTAAACCAAAACTAAGAAAATCTGGCCCTAAGGAATTTTTTAATGAATAGTGGGATCTACACAAATGAATACCGAACATGAGAGTTAGTGAATATGTAAATTATATTAAAAAGTGATTAACCTGTAATCCTACTTAGGAGGCTAACATCTGAGCATTGCAAAGCCAACCTGTCCAGGAAAGTCTGTGAGACTCTTATCTCCAAAACATACTCAGAAGAGCCAGAAATAACACTATGTATTAGTGGTAGAGTACAAGCCTTGAGCACAAAGAGGCTCAGGAACAGTGTGCAGGCCCATAGATTGACTACTTGAATCAAAAGGCAAAATCTATCTCTCTGCTGTCTTCAAGAGATGCACCTTTCCCACAAAAGGACACATATTCTGAAAGTGAAAGGCTGAACTAAAATCTACGAAGCAAATAGCCCTTATAAGCAGGCCAGAGTTTCAATCCTAATATCAGATAAATAGACTTCAAATTAAAATTAGTGAGAAGAGGTAAAGAAGTACATTACATACTAATAAACAGCTCTCTCCTGACAGGGGATATAGCAATTCTAAAAATCTTTAGAACAATTTGGGTGCAGGAGCACCAAAATTCACCAAACAAACACTACTTAACTGAAAATCACACATAGATCCAAACACATTGATTGTTGTGACTTTAACACACTACTACTGTCTCTGCATAGATCAACCTGGCAAGAACTCAACAGAGGAACATCAGAACTAAACAACTGCACACACAAACTAGACTTAATAGACATCTGTTGAAAATTTCACCCAGCAGCATCAGAATATACATTCTTCTCAGCAGCACGTGGAACGTTCTCCAAAAACGGACCACATTTTATGTCATAAACAAAGCTGTGCAAGTACAAAAATAATGAAATTATTCCCTGGTTTCTCTCACACAACAATGGAAGAAAATTAGTGCTGAACACCAAAAGCTACCATAGAAAATTCTATAACTCATAGAGAATGAACAACACATTGCTGAATCACCAGTGGGTCATTGAAGAGATCAAAAATGAAATTCAAATGTTCACGATATTTAACAAAAATGAACATATAAAATACCTTCTCTGGGACACAGCATAGCAAGGATCAACAAAACAATGAGTCGGTTCTTTAAAAAAAAATAACAAGATGCAGGGAAGCGATGGTAGGGGAAAAACAAAGGAGTGGGTAGCAATGCTAGAGAGGAAATGTACTCGTTACCTTAGTCATGTAACTTGTAATCCCTTTGTACAGTACAGCATCTGTACAATAAAAATATATATTTAAAAGAGAATAAAAAATAACAAAATTGACAGACCCTAGCAAATCTGACATAGAGAGAACACACCCAAATAAATAAAAATCAGAGATGAGAATATCACTGTAGAAACACGTAAGATTCAGAACACTATAAAGGAATACATTGCAAACCTTTATACTGACAAATTGGAAAATCTGGAAGAAATGGATGCATTTCTAGCAAATATTGATCTACCCAAACAAAACCAAAAAGATTTAAAACCACTAAATAGGCCTGTATCAAGTATTGAAATAGAAATGGCAATAAAAGACCTCCCATCATTGAAAAGCCCAGGACCAGACAGATTCACAGTGGAATTCTTTTTTTTTCTTTTTTATGTTTTTTATTGTGAAAATACTGTACAGAGGGGTTACAGTTACATGAGCAAGGTAATGAGTACATTTCTTATCAAGCATTGTTGCCTCCTTTGTTTTTCGCCTACCATCCCTTCCCTCCCACTTCCACAATTACTCGACTCCCCCCAGCCTAAATTGTAAAATTAGTTGTTCAACAATGTCATGTTCATCTCATTGTTACAATGGGTCAACCTGTATCTCTATTTAAACATTTTGCTTTTTCCTTTCCCATCCCCAAATTATACCAACACCTAATACAGTGAAAACAGGGCTGATTTTTTTTGTTGTTGTTGCTTTGTATGTTCCTCCTCAACAGCAGAATTCTTCAAGGCCTTTAAGGGAGAACTCATTTCAATACTCATCAAACTCTTCAATGAAATTGAAGATGAAAGATCACTACCAAACTCATTCTATGAGGCCAACATAACCCTCATCCCAAACAAGATAGGGATCCATCAAAGAAACAGAACTATGGACCCATTTCTTTAATGAACATCAATACAAAACTTCTCAATAAAATTCTGGCCAACCTATTTCAATAACTAATCAAAAAACATATACTATGACCAAAAGAGATTCATTCCAGGGATGCAAATCTGGTTCAATATATGCAATGCAAGTCAAATAATGTAATTTTACACATCCATAAGGAGCAGGGACAAGAACCACATGCTCATCTTAATAGATATAGAAAAAACATTTGACAAGATCCAACACCCTTTTATGATGAAAGCTCTGGAGAAGCTAAAAATCCATAGATTTCTCAATATAATGCTCTATATGACAAACCTACAGCTAGTATCACACTCAATGGTGAAAATCAGGCATGAGCATTGATGCCCCCTTCTCTCCACTTCTTTTCAATATAGCATTAGAAATTCTAGCCAGAGTAATAAGGCAAGAGATAAAGGGGATCCAAATAAGGAATGAAGAAAAAAACTCTCCCTCTTTGCAGATGACATAATCCTATATTTGAAGTACCCCAGAGATTCATCTCCCAAGTTACTTGAGCTGCTCTAAAAATTTGGCAAAGTAGCAGGGTATAAAATTAACTCACAAAAATCAGTAGATTTTCTGTATGTTAACAATGACAAAAGAGGGGCTAAAATCAGAAAAACAACTCCTTTTGTAATAGTCTCAGAAAAAAAATACCTAGCAATTTACTTAGCCAAAGAACCAAAGAACCGCTATGATGAAAACTTTAAAATCTTAAAAAGGAAATTAAAGCAGATTTAAGGAAGTAGAAAAACTGCTCATTTTTCTGGATTGGTTGGATTAACATTATAAAAATGGCAATACTGCCCAAAGCTATCTACAAATTCAGTGCAATACCTATCAATATCTCAATAAACATTCTTCAATGAAATAGAAGAAACAATCCAAAAATTCATGTGGAATAATAGAAGACCCCAAATAGCAAAAACAATCTTTAGCAGGAAAAACAGTGCTGGAGGAATATCAATACCTAATTTCAAAGTTGTAGTTATATTAAAAAAAAAACAGCTTGCAACTGGCACATGAATAGGCCTGAGGGCCAAGACTCAGAAATGATCCCATGGACCTATGGCCACCTCAACTTTAAAGGATAAGGGAGACAAAATTATAATGTTGAAGAATGACAGCCTCTACAACAAATGGTGCTTGCAGAATTGGCTATATACGTATACACACACACACACACACACACACACACACACACACATATATATATGTATATATACATGTATGCCCCAGAATTAATTCCAAATGGATCAAAGACCTCTAGGAAAATAAATATTACATTATTACATTAAGGGATAGAGAATACACTAGGGATCTTGGCACAGGTCAAAATTTCCTAAAAATTGAGAAACACAACAAATCAAAGAAAGGCGGGATAAATGGCATTCCATTAAACTGCAGAGCTTCTGCATGGCAAAGGACATAGCTAGAAAGATAAATAGAAAGCCCACAAATTAGTAGAAGTCAGATTATACAAACAAGGCCTCATATAAAAATATACGTATAATACACTATGTTGAAAATGAACTTTATAACTTTGGGGGGGTGAAGAGTTGGTAAGGTGGGGAAGGAAGGGATAATAAGGGAAAAACAAAGGACAGGGTAACAATGCCTTATAGGAAATGTACTCACTACCTTAACCATGTAACTGTAAACGCTCTGTACAGTATATACAATAAAAATATTTTTTAAAATACCTGGAGTTCAAAAAATTAAAACTCCCAATAAAAATTCTCAAAGAGACAACCGCCCATTAATAAGCAAGCTAAAGATTAAAGAGAGATATTTCTCTGGAAAGGGAACGAGAATGGCCAATAGACACACGAAGAAACGTGCAACATCTCTGGCCATAAAAGAAATGCAAATCAAAACTATGTTGAGATTCCACCTCACCCCAGTTAGAATGGCCATTATGAATGCTACTACACAAGTTCCTCAAAAGACTAAACATAGAGCGCCCTGTATGACCCAGAAATCCTACTCCTGCACATTAACACAAATGATTACAAACAAGACCACACTAAAGCCACCAGCACAACTATGTTCATCGCTGCATTATTTATCATAGCTAAGATATGGAACCATTCCGATATCTCTCAGTAAATGAATGGATCAAGAAATGCATATGTACACAATGGAATTCCATGCTTCTACAAGAAGCAACAACATATCCCCATTTGTAAGGAAATGGAAAGACTTGGGAAAGAATCATATTAAGTGAAGTATGCCAGACCCAATGAAGCTTAGGTTCCATGGTTTCCCTCATTTATAATAACTAGTATATGTCTAGGATAGTCCTAGCAGAGGATCACATTAGTAAACAATGTTTTACCTTTGTTAAGATATATTACTATCCATTAATAACATTGAAGGCTTCGATTTCTGCTTACTTCCATGAGAGTACCATTTAACTCAATAGCTATGCATATATAGTCATACAAATGATGCTAATTGAAATAAATTCCAAGATATGGAAACTTTTTTTAATGTATTATGAGAAGTTATTTCTTTTTTCTTTCGTGCCCCCCACCCTTGGCTTTATCCCCTATTGTCACTTGTTTTGATTTTGATACCCTGTGTCTTGTATATACATTTATCTGATTTGGAAAAGGGAAGGGGAATTACAAAATAGTGAGACAAAGGACAAAGTATGAACAATGAAATAGTGATACTCACAAGACACTATGTTGGAAATGAACTTTGCAATTGTGGGGGAGGGGAGTTTGGGGGAGAAGGGAAAGTGGGAAAAAAAGGGAGGGGATAACACTGTTCAACAAGAAATGCACTCATTACCTCTCTTATGCAACTGTAACCCCCTGTACATCACCTTTACAATAAAATAAAATATTATTTAAAAAAGAAGCACTATAGCTGTAAACAGAGAGATTAAAAGTCATAGGATGAAAATTGTTTACTTCTTTCAAGAAAACTTTTTCCTTCAAATTCTTTATTGTGATTGATTACATAATTTCCCAAATTTCACAGTATTGTGAGATAGTAATGTTTAGTTAAAGTCACAAACACATTCCAACTTTCATGCGGCAAATTTTCTATCGTGGTCTATAACATGTATGAGTTCTATGAGCTTTGACAATACAGTTATTTCTTACACATTGAGTGATATGTACATTTCTTTTGTTTTGCATAGCATCAGCTGTTCAAGAAAACTTTTAAGAGAGGACCAATCTTGAGGATGACATTATAACTATTGATATTTCTTAATCCAAAACAGCTGGAAAATGTATACCATGAATAACTTCAGTTAAGATAGGTGTTTTGTACATCACTAAAATTTTCTGATATTACAAATATATGAGAAAAATTTCTTGTAGTTACTAAGTGAAACTGATCTTTAAAGTATTTTTTTTACTTTTTAATTTAGTCAGCATGCTAAATGAAAAGATCTTTAAAATCTTTTAAACATTTCAATCAATAAAACTTTTGTGATTATATGTAATTTTTTTCATCTAAAATAGGCATTTAATTTCTTAACTCAAAGTAATACTTTATGTACAATTCAGAGTTTCACAAAACTTAAAACTAATTCCTACCAGGAATAAATGAACAATGGTTTACCTATGTTAAGATATATTAATATTCATTAATATCATTGGAGACTCATTTCTGCTTACTTCCAGGACATAGTATTATTAATCTATAATCAAAAACTAAAATACTTAAGAATCTTTTAAATAATCTAAGGAATCTTATTTTCAAGTTGATTATCCTTTTTACATGAAATCTTTCAATTTAATTGTAATGTTTATAGACATGAATAATAGGAAACAACCAGTTTCATAATATTAACTGAAAGTAGGTAATTAAAATTAGTTCATTTAGATATAGGTTTAAATCATTGTGCCAAAAATTTCCTTGTTTGTATAAATGCTATAGAAAAATACATTGCATTTTATAGGCAATTTCACTAATGCAATCAATTACACAAGACAATGATACAGAAAATTCAGAATGTTTGAATCACCATCTCAAATCTCTCAGTGAATTGATAAACTTGTGTATTGGTTTGGGTGCTAAACGTTTACCTAGTTTCATCACAAATGTAGCTGTTTGCTAAAGCTGTCTGTTGCTTCCAAAATGAAATATTGCATTGTCAATAAATGTGAAAATGTGATGTGTTAGACATGAACAAAATGAGAAAGAAGTGACATTGAAAGCCAAGAAATAGTAAAGTACATGAAATTGCACAAAACTTTGAAAATGAGTTTTGTATTTTATAAATGTATTCTCCAATGGTTTGATATTCAGTAGAGACTACAAAGTATTGTGCTTAATAAGCTTTTAGTACTACCTGCCTAGAAGAGGTTTTTCTGTTAATACTGATGCCTTAGAAAAGCAATTTGCTTTGTGGAATAAAAAGGAATCAGCAGAACTCAGACAGAGAAATCCAATTTTATCCTCAGACAGCACAAAGCTGTATGCTTTCCATTTTAATGACTGACAGCCTCTATTTCTTTATTCAAGCATTGTGTAAGAAATGAACACAACTGTCAATGGAGTCATGATTGAGCCTGCAACCATTAGTGGCATCTTCAGTGTGGACACTTGCACACAGAGGAATGGATTTGACGAGAGGAAAAAAAATGACAAACTCATGACTGCTATACAGAATTCCATAATACAGTAAGTCATATGTAGTTCAGAAGAAATTCCATGGCACACTACATGAAGGAGGACATGAGATTCTCAAGTAATCAAAAACTAAATAAGGTCTCCTTGTAGGACATGATGAAGTTTTTGAGACAGAGAAAAAGAGGGAGATAAACAGATGAACAGACACATATACACACACACTCGAAGGGAAGAGACAGGGAGAGAGAGAGAGAGAGAGACAGAGACAGAGAGAAACAGAGAGACAGAGACAGAGAGACAGAGAGAGAGACAGAGAGAGAACATGTCTGGCATGTGACTCTTTGAGACCAGAGCAACAGTAAATTTATTCAGCGAAAGAAAGATTGAATGAGGATAATTCATGTGGACTTCAATAAAGAAATTGAATTTTGTAACCTGATTATGTACCTAACGTAGAAAAAGGAAAAAAGGTGCAAAACAGAAAGAAAAAGAAAGATCAGAAATCCTGGAGACAAACTCTGAAGATATTTGTAGAAATTATAGGCATGCTTCAACATAAACAAAATTTAGGATTAGATAAAAATGAAAAAATTTAATTTCTATCTCTGCACATATTATTGTTAATTGGTTAAGAGAAACTTGTACATAACTTGGGAAAGGGGGGTATTCTTAAAGATTTATTAAGAGAAGAATATTTATATTAATGAGATCAATTAAATAATACATTTTTATTTCAAAGAAAATAAATTTGAGTTCATTAAAGAGCTCATTTTTTTCTCAGTATTTTCAAGTAATTTAGGGACTAAATATATTTGTTTTCTGATCATGGCTTCATTTTATACCAAATGTTGCACTTCATTTTTCACTTTTTATCAATATCTTCAAAAAATTTAATAGTTCAATTTTAGTATAACTGAAATATTGCTTATAAAGACAAATCTATGAGAGTGCATACAATTCTATTCTTGTTATATTATCATTTCTATTTTTGTTTTCTTTAAGTTTTTATTAAAATATGCTTACATTTTATTAATTAAATATTAATTAAAATATGTCTTATATGTTTAAATAAAACTAATTTTAAACTAGTACATAAAATATAAAATTTACATACAATAGTGATATGAGGATTTTTGAAAAATATGTATGTGTAAGTTATATAACTATTAAATTAAATGTTGTCTTCTTAAGCAGTTGTGTTTCTTCATGGTGAAAAAAAATCTCTCTTACAGCTATTTGAATTAGAAGGTATATTCTGTAATTATGCTGCTGGAGATAGCATTAGCTGTAACTGAGTATGTGTTAATCTAATTCTTCCATTCCTTTCTATTCCTCCTTGCAGCTGCTAACTATTGATCTACTTTCACATCCAATAAAATTAACAATTGATTATTTTGTATATAACCACATCATTTTATACCTGCATTTTTGTGCCTACTTTGTTTCATTTATCATTTCTAGTTATATCCATATTGAGGCAGAATTGAATTGCCTTGTTTATGTAGAAAATATTTTAATTATATACAATATATTTCCTACCTATAATTTCTTTTATTGTCCCCAATCAGTTGATAGGTATCCAATTATTGAAATAACACTTTAAAGGTTATGAAAATAAACAGTATATCATTATAAAGTACTTTTATTTTATGATAGTCATAATATTGCCTTACAAAATGTAAGCTTTTAATAAAACATAACTAGGTTTAGTTGAAGATATGATGGGCATGATTCTGGTAGCATGTTTACCACTGTGTTTCATTACAATGAGGAATAATAGATCAAAAAGGCTGAAATCCTGGTAAACCAATTTAGGAGAGTTTGAGACAATACTTAATATAAAGATATAGTATTAAAATATTTGTGATGTATATTCATTATATGCCCCTTAAATAAAATTGTAGACAGGGTTAAATAATATATTTATCCCTTATGTTCTATGATTGTATTGTGATTGCTTGCTCTTCTAATTATGCCATTTCCCAGAACTACTTCTAGAATGCTTTTAAGTCATCTATTAATTATATTTAGTGTTTCCTGACACCTATTTTGTTTCCTTCCCTTTGTTTTCCATACCATAATAGTATCCGTTGTTGAACTGAAGCTTACCTTCCTGAGACTTTAGTCACCATTTGGAGAAACATCATTACTGTACATGATGTTGGAAAGTGGACCAACTCTGCAAGGGAGATGCTCAGGGGGGATATTACATGTTCTGTGCTATACAAGAAGCTGAGGTCATCTTGGGGATGCTGCCAGCAGATATTTGAAGTGTCGAACGCTAAAGAATTTTAGTGTCTGCTGACAGCCACTTATTTCTCTGTCTCTGGAAAAACATATGAAGACTGAATATAAAGTTTCCTTAAGTTTCAGAATGATTTTCCACTATAGTTAATGTTGAACTGGTTAATGTTCATCTTGTTTACAAAATATCACCTTCAAGAATGCATAAGATATATTTTTTATCTGTAATATAAACAGTTTGTAATGTTTACATAAGCACTAACTGAACTGAAATAAAGTGAGCTTACATACTTTCTTACAAAAAAGACACTGAAATTAATATTTTTAATGATTTGTGATAAAAATCTGTATGCTTTGTGTGTGTGTGCATCAGTCCTGGGACTTGAACTCAGGTCCTCGATGACGTCTCTGAGCTTTTGTCCTCTAGGCTAGTGCTCTATCACCTGAGCCACAGCTCCATTTCTGGATTTTTTGGTGATTATTTGGAGATAAGAATTTCACAGACTTTCTTGCTTGGTCTGGCTTCAAATTTCAATTTTTAGATCTCGGCCTCTTAGATTACAGAGGTAAGCCATTGCCACCAAAATATGCCTTGTAATAACCTCTGTAATATGCTGCATTTATAAAATGTGTCTACATTTGAAATTTGAAACTTATTTTTCAGGAAAAAATAAAGTCAAATAAATTCCAGATATCAAACAGATGCACGATGCAGTCATCTAATTATTCTCTTTTTTCTTTCTTTCTTTTTTTTTTTTTGGTTGGTCATGGGGCTTGAACTCTAGGCCTGGGCACTGAACTCTGAGCTCTTCAGCTCAAGGCTTGTGCTCTATCACTTGAACCACAGCTCCACTTCTGGGTTTCTGGTAGTTAATTGGAGATAAGAGTCTCATTTTTTCTGCACAGGCTGGCTTTGAACTGTGATCCTCAGATCTCAGCCTCCTGAGTAGCTAGGATTACAGGTGTGAGCCACCAATGCCCAGCTGATTCTATTTTCTTATATTCTTGTTATGATTACTAAATTAATTGTGAAATGATATTAGATAGTTAAGTAAATGCACATGAAAAAGATTATTGCATGGTAATGAATAAGTATATGTTAATTTCCATTTCTTTTGCAAAAGAAATTTGTCCTTCACTTCATGCCAGTATTTCTCCTTTGTTAATATGTTACTGATTTTATATATTCATTATCTGCTAGTAATTGCCATTTAAGATAGTGAACTGGGTTATAAAAGTCCACATATTTAGATGCTTGACTATTTTAATATTTCAAAGTATTATGTTCCATAATTTTTCATGGAACTACTGTTCCATAGAAGATTTCTGTAATCAAAGAATAATAGACTCAAATTAATTTATTTTATGGGATCCAAAATACTTCGTGATTTTTTTGTTTCTTTTGTATGTTCTTCCCCGATGTTATAACCCCTGTTTTCACTATATTTGATTCTGGTGCCCTGCATCTTGTATATTCATTTTTCTAATTTGGGGAGGGGAAAGGAAATAAGGGAAATAAAGTTGACCCGTTGTAACAATGAGATGTACAAGACATTTGTTGAAAATGAACTTTACAGCTTTGGGGGGTAGAGGAGAAGGAGGTGGGGAGGGAAGGGATGGTAGGGGAAAAACAAAGAAGGGGTAACAATACTTGATGGGAAATGTACTCATTACCTTACTTATATAACTGTAACCCCTTTGTACAGTATCTTTACAATAAAAATATATACTAAAATTGACAAGAAATGCACTCACTACCTTATGTAACTGTTACCCCTCTGTACAGCTCCTTAACAATAAAATTAAATTTAAAAATTTTGATTAGTGAGATTTGTGTATCTAACTTTGATATTAAGGTTTCTTGCTTTTTAATACAATTAATTTTATGTTTATTATATATAAGCATAAATTCAAAGTCAAAGTATTTAGAATACTATTTGGGTATGAAAAACTCAAAATTATATATGCATATGTGTGTGTTCGTGCGCCTATGTGTGGATATAATTCTATGTTGATGTAAGCATTTATTCTTTGTGAGTTTAACCTTCTCGGATTCCAGACTAAGTTGCAAACTGAAGTATCTTTGTGTTTTTGCAATTACCAAATGTATTTAATTTGAACCATTAGAGGATTTGTGAACAAAGAATGTTCAATGTAAGACTTGTAACATGAAATATGACTACAATATCAAATGGAGCCCCAAATCCCTCATCAACAAATGGATTTGTCTGTAACACATCTATTTCATTACACTGTCATAATTTCAGAAGGCACCCCAAGGCTAAAATGGAAATTACACATGCATATGCGCAGACACCCAGAGGTACACATTTTCAAAAGGAAGTACATTTTATGTGTATGGTGGAAAAGCAAGCAAGGATATTTCTCAGATTAAATAATATAAGATTTCTTTCCATCACAGATGTGGAAAATAGTTTTTAATAGAGTTTTAAATAGTTTTATACAGCAGGTTCAATGTAGTCTAAAGCTCAATTTAGAACTCATGTAAGTATAAGCCCTCTACACATCGCTTTTAAAGTAAACTTAAAAAAAAATCTCAATTACATTAAAGTTTCTAGAGACCTATGGTATAACTGGGCATCAAAGGTGTCTACCTATAATTCTAGTTGCTGAAGAAGCTGTGACCTTGAAGATCACAAGTTGAGCCATTAGTCAAGTCTAAGAGACTGCCTTTTTTCTTTCTCTTTCTTTCTTTCTTTCTTTCTTTCTTTCTTTCTTTCTTTCTTTCTTTCTTTCTTTCTTTCTTTCTTTCTTTCTTTCTTTCTTCCGCCTTCCTTCCTTCCTTTTTTCTTTCTTCCTTCCTTCCTTCCTTTCTCTTCCTTCCTTTCTTTTTTAAAAATTAATTTTATGTTATTATAAGGTGATACACATGCATAAATAAGGTAGTGAGTATCTTACCTGTCGATAGTTGTTACCCGCTTCTTGTTTTCTCCCCCTTTCCCTCCCCAACTCCCCTCCACCCAAGTTGTAAAGTTTATTTCCAACATATTGTCACTGTTGAATTGGTTCACCCTTTGTCCTTCGTGTCACCATTTTGTGATGCCCCTTACCTTCCCCAAATCAGATAAATGTATATACAGATACAGGGTACCAAAATAAAGAAAGAAAAACCAAACAAACAAAAACAGTGACAGCAAGCCGGGCACCAATGGCTCACACGTGTAATCCTAGCTACTCAGGAGGCTGTTCAAAGCCAGCCCTGGCAGGAAAGTCCGTGAAACTCTTTTTTTTTTTAA
>NW_012267219.1:21188689-21311615 GCF_000151885.1 Dipodomys ordii | reverse complement strand
CAAGCCTTTCCATTTCCTAACAAATGGGGCAATGTCATTCTTTCTGATGGAGGCATAGAATTCCATTGTGTATATATACCACATTTTCTTGATCCATCCATCTACTGAGGGGCATCTGGGTTGGTTCTATATCTTAGCTATGGTAAATAATGCTGCGATAAACATAGTTGTGCTAGTAGCTTTAGTGTGGTCTTGTTTGTAAACATTTGGGTAAATGCCCAAAACTCTTATCTCCAATAAACCACCAGAAAACCGGAATTGGCACTGTAGCTCAAGTGGTAGAGCACTCGCCTTGAGCCGAAGAGCTGAGGGACAGTGCTCAGGCCCAGAGTTCAAGCTCCACGACTGACCAAAAAAAACTAAAACAAAAAAACAAAACAAAAAATAAACAGTGACAACAGGGGATAAACCAAAGAAAAAAAAGAAAATGACAGAAAAAATAACTTCACACAGTACATTAAGAAGCAAAAACAAAAGCAAAGGAAAAAAAGTGTTTCCATATCTTGGAATGATTAGCATCATTTCCTGGTCATAGGTATATAGCTGTTATGATCCTCTGCTAGGACTATATAGACTTATTATTTCAAATTAGGGAAACCATGAAGCTTATGTTTCGTTGGCTTACTTCACTTAATTAATGAGAAAAATCATGATACTAGGGGCATGGCTCATGTGATAGAGCTGTACAGTGCGAGCAGTAAGCAGAAAAAATGAGCAAGGGTCTAGAGTCTGAGTTCAGCACAAAAATAAGTAAGTAAATAAACATTAATAAATTAATACAAAATAAAAGAAACCTGCAAGGTCACATAGAATCTAGATGTTAGCAATTTTCTAAAATTTGTTAAGAGTGCCATTCTCAGGTTGGATGGTTTTACTCAAAAAGCAAGAGGAAATACAGGATCACCTTTGGGAGATATTGGATGTGCATATTGTTTTGATTTTGACAAATTGTAACGTAAGAGCTGAAATAAAGAAAAAAAAGTGGAAAAGTGGAGGAATTCCAATGTGTACCCAAAAGAGGGGTTAGTATACTATGAATAAAAAAAATAGAAATACATTTTAAAAATTTCAAATATGAAGCAGAATGTAACAGAGCAACATGGAGAGGTAATTATGCCTATGATCCCTTGCATATTGACCTATTTCTTAAAACAAATTTTCCAGCTAGCATCATATACAAGGGATTCAGTTATAAATTTACAATGTGACATAACTAAAAAATCTCCAATAAAGTATACTAATCTGACAACTTACAAAAATAAAGAAAATGGATCAAGAAAAGACTAACTTGAAATCATATTTGCAAATTTTATATAAAATACTCACTTGGATATGAAACAAGATACAATCCAATTTTAACAAAGTTGATGTTTTACTAACTTAATAAATTTATATTATGTGTACTTCGTTTTATTTGGACTTATACAATAGCAAAGGATTTATTTTGCAGATTATAAAATTTCTTTTAATTAGTCATCCTTATGTTGGAAATAGCATTGGATTAAGATGTCAGAGATTTTTATGTCTCCAATGTTACCACTTTGGGCTAACAAAGAAGTGCCATTGATTTTTTTTAAAAAAGGAAAACAATGGAAGAAAAACTTGTAGCTCTTGGTTTGACAAGATATCCCCAAACTATTTTCAGTGACTTAGTTTAGGCAAAATATTTTGTTAAGCAACATTTCTCATTGCTTTATCTTGTTTGAGAAAATTTAAAACACATGGTCATAATTACATACATCTTAGAAAAACATTGGTATAAAGAATTTATGAATTATGTGTATATTTATGAGTTACATCCCTTTTTTAGGGTTTTGGAACATTTAACAGGGAATTGGGAATTGAAGTATGAGATCATTTATGCTATTTAGAATAATAAAGTATAATGCAATGGGAAATCAGATGCTCATCAAATCATATATCACTTTTATGTATATTTACTGATAAAATATAAATAAATCTTAATTTTATTTTTTCCATATTCTACCAATCTATCACTATCTCTATGTCTCTCCATTTTACAGGTCTTATTTGAAACAAAGCTCTAAATTAAATGTCAAAAAGAATTCTGTACACATTAATAATAACTTACAAAAGGTCAATAGAGTCGGATGAAGTATTTTAAATGACAAAATTGGGGAATTACCATATTTATGAATGTTGTATTTATATATTTATAATTATTAAAATTAATGATATAAGAGACAAAATCCAAACTAAATTAGAATAGAAGTAAATGCTTCTTTAATTTTGGTAAGCAGATTCTTTGAAGTATCTAACTTGAACAAATTTGCCGTGCCATTTTATATCTATTCATATGTATAAATCCTTTCAAAATCAGAGAACTCCCATTGACTTTAATAAGGAAAACCTAATTGAAACCTCTGAATGACTAACATAAATTCAAAAGAGAAATAATTGGTTTCAGTGGGAGTTATATGAATGTACAGATTGCAGATTGGAGCCAAATCAGAGTCATTATTCATTTTCACAGCTTTGACGACTTCCCAAATTACAATCACAGTCTTATTTTTCAAACAAAATTTGAAAAACAAAGTTCCCACCGCTGCTGTGTAGAGGTAAGGGGTGCAATGGGCTACCTCTCCTCTCAGCTTTAGCTTTAGTTCATGGTAAATGCACAGTGGACAATGAATGAAGACTGGTACTCTTCTTGGATAAACATCCAGATAAGCCATACTGTAGTATACTTCATCCTCAGAATTGTTTTCCAAAGTTCCAGTTCGCTATGATTAACTATGGCTTGAAAATCCTAGAAATAAAATTTATAAATAAACAACTCATGAGGTTAAAATTGCATACCGTTAAGAACAGAGTCATAAAATCTGTGTCCCAGTCACAGTATAATGGACAAAGCCAAACCATTCCGTTGTTTAATGTATCCATGATATATGTACTGTATATGCATCCATGATATATCTACCGTATATGCTACCAGATGCCATTATTCCTCCAGTGTCTGCTTAGGTCTCAAACTGATAGTGATGGTATCCGACTATTGTGATTGTGTTCAAGTGGTATTTACTCTGTTTAATAATGAGCCCAAGCATGAGTAATGACGTTGACAATGCTCATTCTATTTATTAACTTTGATACCTAAATCATATATTAAATTATTTTAATATAGTTTTATTCACTTTAGTTGTACAACTTGTCATTCAGTGAGTAGCTTATAACTATAATGTGTATTTATCAATGTCACCTAACATTTTATATTTTATCTTGGTATGTATGTGTGTACATATAAGAAAATGTATATAAATGTTTCTGAAAGGAATGCAGTTTCTAACAGCCTCAAGTGGCCTCTGCCCACACAGGTATGGAGAAATGGCTGTATTTCTTTCCTAGGTCACAGATTTTTCATTTTTCTTTTATATGTGTTTTCTATTTCTGTGGCTGGATTTGAATTCAGGACATCACTCTCACTCAACTAGTGCCCTACCAATACGCAAAAAAACTCAATCTGGCTTTATGCTGGTTATTTTGGAAATTTACACTCATAAATTTTTCTGCCCAGGGCTGGCTTCTAGTTTTGTAGGAATTTTCCTTCTTGAGTAGCTAGAATGATAGGACTAAATACCTGGTGCTCAACTTCTTTTGAAAATATGTATCTATTTGTTTGCTTGGTTTTTATTTTATTTGTTCCTTAATGGCTTTTGAACTCTGTCTTGCATTTCTCAGGTAAGTGCTCTTTCACTAGAGGCAAGTTAGGATTTAGGCTATTTTTCAGACAATGTCTTACTCTTTCTGCCCAGATGCTCTTGGGCCACAATCATGCTGCTTTTGTCACCCACATATCTGCAATAACATGCCTAAACCAGTAGCTTCTTTCTGAGATAAAGTTTGGCTAACTTTTTGCCCAAATTAGCTTTGAGCTACTATCTTTCCTACCTGCTCTTTCTGAGTAGCTGATATTACAGACGTGAATAGCAAACTCTCTTTTAAAAAATTTTTTCTGAAGATATTATAATAGGTAATATATATATAATACATATAATGTTAAAAATTATTTGGACTAGACTGTATATATGAAGACATCATATAAATTATGAATACTAAGGAGAATATAATGTATATAATGTTATATAAATATATATTACTTTTATCTTTAGATATCAGTTACAAGATTGAATTAAGTTTTAATTTGAAGATTTAAGAACAGAGGCTTTATTAATTTTAAGAAAGTGCTACTGTTTTGACATAGATATCATGATCAAATATAGAAAACATAGCAAGGTTTCATATATGAAAATCTTATTAACAATGATTTAATAATAATAATAAAATTTGAGAAAAATTAATCCTGATCTATTGACTGCCTTTGATATATTCATTTAAAAATAAGGAATGCTACTATTTCTATAGTGTGGATAAAATTTGTCTTAGATCTCTATGTAAAATATATGCTAATCTGAAAATAAAATATATGAAAAATTATTCAAAAGGAAGTTACAAAATGCCATGCTACTTAACTAATGTGAATCTTTTAAATTATATTTTTACCGCCAGGTTGGTCTTGAACTCTATAATGCATCATTTTATTACGCAAGTCTATATTCATCTGTGAAATGAAAGATGCTCTACTTGGCTGAGAACCAAGAAATTTATAGTGTAGAAACGCATAAAATTTTTTTGAGTGATTGGTTTAACAAAAAATGGTATTGTAATTGAGAAGAGGATGAAAGTTTGAAGAAGGACTAAGAGAAATGATAATAAATTGATGATAAAATGAAAAATAACATTAATTTCTGATAGAAATATTAACAATTTCTGATTGATAGACTCAAACTACAAAACATATTCAACTATAAATAATTGCTACTGCTTTCTCCTGAAGTTGTTGATACTGAGTTATTGTGTCTATGACAGATAAAGATATTTCTAATATTTTAGTTGGGTTAATGTTTGACTTTTTTTTGTATGATTGTGGTAGAAGGTATTGAACTCAGGTTCTTGCTGACGCTAGGCAAGCTGTCTACCAGTCCTCAGCCAAAGTGTATTATTTTATGCTTTCTTTTCTTTTTGGTCCATTAATTGTATAAAAATGATTTTCATTGGTAAATGGTTATAAGCCTGCTGAATATATTAATATATGTGAAACAAAATCAAACTTTTATACCACTTATTTTCACTTTCACCAATATATTTATTGTAAAATATTTTTGTATCCATTTAAAGTTTAAAAGGAAACAGACATGTTTTAGCATTTTTTCACAGTTAAGTCATCAAGAATATTTTAGTTATTATCAATCTTTACAGTAGTCATGTGAGTAGAGTGTAAAAATTATTTTTAAGTGAGAATGCAACACTTTCTTAGAGTGGCACATTTTGGCAAAAGCAAAATAACATACCATTTAAATTAATTTAGTTTACCTTGCTTATTTTAACTACAATGGCTTCTGTTAACTCTGAACTTGTTAATATCCCTATTTGAATAAAAGTTCCTAATAAGTTTCTGATCTTTGGAATTCAGAAATGTACAGAATGGAAAAACAAATGACCAGAGCATAACAGGCTAACCATTAAATAATAATTTTGCTCTTTACCCAAACAACATTTAATTTTTTCTTAGACTAAGTAAGTAAGCTATATAAAATTTTATAATCTTAAGTTTTATTTAAGTAGGTATTTGCTGGTAAAATTTCAAAATATTATAGTTGTTTTATATAACTAAGAAATAGGTGTTTTATAAGTATTAAAATATTATAGAAATGTAATCTTAAAAAGTTGATCAAATTATGTATTCACACTATTAAAATTTAGAAATCCACCAACTATTGTTATGTATCAGAATATAATTAACAAAACTTTTCTTAAAATTGCATTCATTTCTCTTAAAGGCAAAAAGTATAGCTTGGGATATTATGTGATTAGAATTGTTTGATACCTTTGCTGGAATATATATGTCTCCATTGTGAACATTTATCTTCCCTATAAAAACCAGCATGTATATAGTTAGCCTATAATGATTGTACAAAAGGCTTTTAATTTCCCTATTTTTTCTCTAGATCCCTTTACTTCTTCTATTTCATTGTATCATTTTTCATTTCTGTAACTCTTGGTGGAGATACATGTTCCAGTTCTTAGTGCCTGGAAAGAAATTCCTTCTTAGCAATCAAAAAGTTGGAACCAAATATGATCGTATATGCTCAAACATTTTTCCATATTAATTTCAGTCTAGTACACCTGAAACCTAAACCTAACTCCACATATCAAATAAAAAATCTGTTAGCACAAGACAGAATTCCCTGGAGAGCAAAATTTCTTCAGAAGATGCAGTTTGTCTTAAATATATGTTGATAATACAAAGAAACAGTAACACATCTGTTAGTTCTTTCCAAAGTAACTAATTACAAACAGAAGTTAGAGAAGTACATATTGTGAAACGCTGGAAAATAGACCCATAATTCACAATTTCAGAGTGCCCTAGTTAAGCCCATGTGGTCTCTTTTCACTTTTCATGAAGACTCAACAACTAATTGAAATAATTTATGATGCGATTTATTACTTTTTGTTTCAAATTTGGAAAATAAAAAGGAGGGTAAAAGAAAGGAATGAATTCTTTTCCCAGATCTTGAACTGCTGTACAAACAATAGGTTGGGCTGGATAAAACCCCATCCAAACAAGTCAGTGGTCTGACCAGCAGCTTAAATAGTAAAACTAGTTCTGGATGCAAACCTTAATCATATTATTTATCGTGGAAGCTCTTAAAATAAAGAGAGTTTTCCTGTTTTTAGGATTTGGCTAAGAAAATAGGAATTTCTTGATAGAAAAAGGTACACAGGAACATTTCTTTAATGTTTATGAGGGAGTCTTATTTTATGGTTTTTTTTTTTATTTAATGCTGTTGCCAGTGCTCTACCATTGACACCCTTTGGGAAATCTCGTTCTCAACATTTTTTCTCCCGATCAGAATTTTACATACTTTGGCGAGACATCCTCACCCTGGTCTAGGCGTGAAGATTCTAGAACTGGAGCCTTATTGGCATTGATCCTCTGCTGGCATAGATAAAGTCATTTTGCAATCACATCCTGTGTTGTTTAATTTTGAGTGATGAAATAAATATTCAAGCATGGACTAGTGGTATGGTGGGATACCTATAACAATAGGATAAGTTTATCTTAAATGCAGTTTCTGCTTGATGCTTCCCACCATATCTAAGAACCGTCATTTGGAACCTTTTCTTGTTGGGAGTGTGATAGCTCTTCAGCATCTTCCAGAATTTTGGGACAATTAAACACATCTTAACACCACACACATTTCATTTTGCATTTTAAAGGAAAATTTTAACCATGTTGAGTTTACATGTAGAAATACCCCAGGTTTTCAATATGCAGAACAGGATATATTGTTTGTAAACCATCCTGTATTTAGACAGAGTTATAGGAACTGTTGTAAAGTTGTATTTATGAACAACATTGTGTGTTACTAGGACAAAAAGCTAATTGTAGACTAATAATTGTATGAAGTTTATGGGAATATAAATGCCACGCACACATGTTGAACAATTTTCCTTTGAAATGGATGGATTTTGAATGTTGTAAACTGTAGAACATGTGTGGCTTAATTACCTAGACACTGAAAGAAAATAAATGTTCAAAATACAGGAAGATGTTGCAACATGTATGGTTCTATTGGCAGTTCAGTTAAAATAAAATTTAAAGTGTACATATATGTGTAAAATTAAATTATAAAACTTAAGGAAAATTTTGGCTAGCATAAAAACTAATAGTTGAAAACTAATAAGATATTATAGGTTCTTGAATTTAACAAATTCTTTTTGTAGCTTTGAAATGTGTCTCAGAAATCTAGTGTTATATCTCTCTCACTCTGAATCTGCCTTTGCCTCCTGTCCTCCCCTCTTACTCCTCTGTCTGCCTCTCCTTTGCCCTCCTCCATCTCTCCTGTCTCAGTCACACACTTTCTCTTCTCTCATTCTTTCTCTTTCTCTCTTTCCTCATTGTAGTCATTTTCCTTTTTCCTCTAATGAATTTCTCTGAAAAATCTCTTTTATATGTTCACTATAGTATCATGTATTTAAAAGACTAATATAATACAAGTTTATGCAATAAAAGTTTATAATTAAGGAAGTATAGGTCACTAGTGGAATGGTTGTCTATCATATCTGTTGTACTGGGTTCAGTTATCAATGCTGCAAAAATATGTGTGTATCATTGATATCTTCTGCAAATATTTTTCAGTTTACCTGTATTTACAGCAAAGGAATCTCAATCTCAACTCCAGGTAGACATTCTATGACCACTATAGTTTGTTATTTAAAATACTGGAGATGTTACTCATAAATCACTATTGAAATTCCCAGAAACAGGTGAAAGTATTAAATTACTTTTTAAAAAATATTTTATAAAGCGTAAGATCTATAGTATATCAGTTTTTGTATGTAGCCTTTTGAAAGTAGCACAATCTCTGAAAGCAAGTAATACAATATTAAATTGTGCTCTATTTTTAATTAAATATTTGTCCTGAGCAAGACAATTGATCTTTCTCAGCTTTAGTATTGGTTCCTTTGACTTGTAACTAAGTTTAGTTATTGATATGTTATTTAAAAATTACTTTTAAGATTTTCTCCTATACTCAATTTCTTAATAATGAGATTTTTAGAAAAATGAACCCTTAGATATGTATTTAAATGTTTTTTTTCTTTTGTGCATTTGTTTCTAAAGCATTTATAAGATTAGTTCTTTGTTGCTTTGTATGTCCCTCCCCCACAGTATTACCCCTGCTTTCACTATATTTGATGTCGATATAATCTGTGGAGGAGAAGGGGAAAAACAAGTCGTTTAAGGATACAGGTGGACCCGTTGCAACAATGAGAAGTACAAGTTGTCATGTCGAAAACGAACTTTACAACTTTGGGGGGGGAGGATTTGTTGGGGGGTTGGGGGGAGGCTGGGAAGGGATGTGAAGGGTAAACAAAGGAGGAGGCTACAATGTTTGATAAGATATGTATCACTATCTTGCCCATGTAATTGTAACCCCTCTGTACAGTATGTTCACAAAAAAAAGAAAAAAAGAAAAAAATAATAATGAGATTTTTATTGTTTTTATTTCACCATTTTCAACTACATTCTTATTTAACCAGAAGTCTCTAGAGTGTAATTAGAAGAAAGAAACAATACTTTTACTGCATTTGTAGTTTGTTCTGGACAGCAAGACCTCTAAAACAGTTGTCTCCAGTTTCCAACATCTATGGCACTCCAAGGAAAGAAGCTTATCTTACATTTCCTCCAGTCTCCTAAGATACCAGCACCCATCAGCATTTGTTTTTCTCCTGAGAGATTTGAATTCCAGTAGTTCAGGGTCCTGTTCCATCTGAAATTTTGAAATTGTAGTGATAGCTTTTCTTCCTCAAGTCATAGTCATGCAATCTACAGTTTTTGCTATTTTAGATAATTTCAATGATTTATTCCACTCTTGTAGCACTCAAATCCTTAATATTCATTTCTTATAACAGATTATTTTTGTGATTCAACACCAAGTTCTACTTCCTAACAGGCCAGTGGGTGATAGATGATACTGAGATTTAGTAAGAACTGAATAAGGTAAATACAGAGCATTTAGAATAAGGAGTACTCAGTCACAGTGCTGGGAAGGCAACATGAACAGATGGGAAGAGTTGTATGTATCTTTGCTCTATTTTCTCTACAGTCACTTTGCAATCACTTTGGGTCCCAGATAGGACAGAACTAAGAGAAAACATCTTTATGATAAGGGATTTAACTACCCTTGAAAAACAACATAGTGTTTTAGGACAGACTACTCTCGTGAATAAAGACCATTTTCTATTGAACCCTAGGTTGGGAAGATCATCTCATGAGAAGCGGGTTGCTATCCTCTGCTCTTGACAAAAATAATAACTTTCTTAAAACCCAGAAAATCAAAACTGCAATAATAACTGATGGGAGGGGACCAAATTCCAGCCTTTTACCCCTATTGTCATAGCCCCTTGTCAGCAGGAAGTAGCCAGAGAGAACCTGAGCCCTATTTGATGATTATTCAAAGGCTGGAATGTAAGGTCTGCTCCTGGATGGCAGCAGACCACCCTCCTCGCAGCAATGTCTCCACCCAGTACCTGTGTTACCTAGGAAACTGGCATAAGTGGAAGAGTTCACACTGCATCTGCTCAGGTCACATTAGAATTTGATGTGGCCACACCTTTCTCTGCCCATACCCTAGGTAAGGCCTAGCCCAGGCCCAGATGCTCTCTTTCCCAGCTCTCTTTCCCCTTTCCCAGCTTTCTTTCCCCTTTCCCCACTCTCTTTCCCCTTTCCCAGCTCTCTTTCCCCTTTCCCAGCTCTCTCTCTCTTTCCCAGCTCTCTTTCCCAGCTCTCTTTCCCAGCTCTTTCCCAGGTCTTTCCCAAGCCTTTCCCAGCCGCTTGGTGTGCCAACCTGGCCTGGTCCCAGCAGGTCTACTGAATAAACCTACCCCTTACTTGAAAAAAAAAAAAAAAAAGATGAACTGAACTGCCGTTTGTGGTCAGTGAAATTTTGTAAGGCATTTCCATTTGTTTGTACACATTTACTTTATGTACTAGACCCAGGATTAAACAACCTCATAATTTTCCATTTTAACTAAGTAAAAGAGAATTAAGCACTTGAAAAGTGTTTATATTAATTTAGTACCTTCTAAAATAGAAAAATCTTTGGGTGCCAGGGGCTCACACCTGTAATCCTAGTTATTCAAGAGGCTGAAATCTGAGGATCACGGTTCAAAGGCAGCCCCGGAAAGAAAAGTCCATGACACTGTTATCTCCAATAAACTACTAGAAAACCAGAAGTGGCACTGTGGCTCTAGTGGTAGAGAGCTTGCCTTGAGCTGAAGAGTGCAGGGACAGCACCCAAGTCGAGTTCAAGCCCCATGGCCGACAAAAATAAATAAATAGAATAGAATAGAATAATCAAGATAAGTAAATTATTTTGTGATTACTTATCACCCATGTCTAAAGTTCATATGGTAAGGCAAAAATTAATGCAACTAGGACAATGTTAAAGAAGAACAAAGATGGGTAGTTGGCAATTTTAAGCATTACTGGTAACTATGTTAATGAAGATATTACAGTATTGCTTATGGAATAAACAAATACAATCAACAGAACATACAAAAGAACCTAGAAAAAAATCCACATGAGTGTAGTAAACAAACTTTTGACATAGGCAGGAAGATAACTCAATGGAGACATGGTTGTCATATAAATAAATAATTCTATAGCAATTGGATATTTTCTAACAATAAAATAGAAGGATTCACATATGACATTTTTGATAAAAAAATTTGCTAAAAATGACTCACAGCTATAAAGGTAAAATTTAAATTTTATAATTTCTGCAATACAATCCTGGGTTAAGTCACATATTTTAAGATAGAGCAACTATAAAATGATTAAAAAATGGTTTACAAGGGAATTTATTTAAATGAAAACCTATGAAGGATAATATTAGGATAAAAATACAAGCCATCGACTGGGTAAAGTATTTCCTAAATAAATATATCTGCAGCATGCAAAGAAGTCTTTTTTTTCCTTTGAATTTACTATTTTTTGCAAAGAAGTCTGACAACTGAATAATAAAACAAAAAAGCCAAGTTAAAAATGGTGAAATAGGGTAATGTGAGTGCTCTCCCAAACAATATGCACAGATGAAAAATTTTTAAAAATGTAAAAGGTGCTTTAAATCACAAGTCACAAATGAACTGAAAATTATGGATATATGTATGTGTGTGTGGTGTGTGTGTGTGTGAAAGAGAAAGAGACAGGGAGAAGAGAGCGCACCCATGTGTGCATAGTACTAGTTCTGGGGCTTGAACTCAAGGCCTTGGCACTATCCGTGTGCTTTTTATTTTTTCTCAAGACTAGTGCTCTGTCACTGGAGCCATAGATCCACTTCTGAGGAATTAAAAATTAAAATGTGATAAATTATAATATTGACTAAATCAATTTGCTAAGAATAAGGGGCATCAGGAAATCTCAGTCAATGGTGGCAATGCAATAAATATAATAATTTCACAAATATTTTGATACTTTCTTAAAAGTTACACATAAGCTTTCCATGTGATCCATTGATTGTGCTCCTTAGATTTTTACAAACATTGGGTAGAAATAGCCATTCTACCTATGTATGAATAATTATAATGCCTTTATTAATAATGAATTAAATCTGAAATAGCTTTTAATAGACAGATGGGTAAACAAACTCTATTATTTGATAATAAAGGGATATTATGTAATTATGATGCAAAATGAGCTATCAACTTAAAAAAGATACAGGAAAATATAAACTCATATAATTTAGCCAAAACATCATTATTTAAAAAGCTTTATGGCATTTTCCAATGATAGCACATGTTAGAAAGAACATCACTATTAAATTAAACAATCATTGATTTCAGAGAATTTTAGAAGTCTGACAGGAGGTTTATATGAACAATTACAAAGGATTCAAAATAAAAATGGACATCTAAATATTGGAAGCTCAACTAATAAAATCTCTTTTAAAAAGGCAATTGGAGAGAATCACTATCTTCCCAACTAAATGTTAATATATATATATACATATTGTAAAAATGTTGTACAGAGAGATTATGATTATATCAGTAGGGTAATGAGTACATTTCCTAGTGAGCATTGTTACCTCCTCCTTTGTTTTTCCCTACCATCACTTCTCTCCCCACCTCCCTAACTCCTCCCCCTCCCCTGCCACCCTACATTGTAAAGTTCGTTTTCAAGATAGTGTCCTGTACATCTCGTCATCACAATGGGTCAGCCTGCATCCTCATTTAATCGTTCTGCAATATCCCTTCCCCTCCCCCAATTACAAAAATGTATATACAAGGTGCAGAACACCAGCATCAAATCCAGTTAAAATAGGAGTTATACGATGGGGGAAGAACAACAAAAGAAACAAAAATATCACACAGTGCATTGTAAGTGCATTAAAAACACTAGCAAGAAACAAAACAAAACAAAACACTTGTGTCCCTGTCTCGGGGTACACTTTGCTTAACATTATCTCATGTGTTCATATGTACATAGCCTTTGACTTTCTCTGCATGTAGATATGTACTAGTCATTGCAAACAAGGGAAACCATGAGACCTATGTTTTGGGGGGCCTGGCTTACTTAATATAATTTTTTCCAAGTTTTCCCATTTCCAAACAAAGAGGGCAATGTCATTCTTTCTGAAGGAAGCATAGAATTCCATTGTGTATGTATGTGTGTATGTATACATATATCACATTTTCTTGATCCATTCGTCTACTGAAGGGCCTCTGGGTTTGTTCCACATCTTAGCTATGGTAAATAATACTGCAATAAACATAGTTCTGCTGGTAGCTTTGGTCTGACCTTGTTTGTGATCGTTTGGGTAAATGTCCAAAAGTGGGATTACTGGATCACAGGGGAGCTCTATGTGGAGTCTTTTGAGGAATTTCCATACTGCTTTCCAGAGTGGTTGAACAAGTTTACACTCCCACCAACAATGCAGTGGGGTTCCCTTTTGTCCATATTCCCTCCACCATCTGTTGTTACTAAATTTCTTGATTATACCGATTCTAACTGGGGTGAGGTGGAATCTGAATGTTGTCTTGATTTGCATTTCTTTTATGGTTAGAGAAGTTGAACATTTCTTCATGTGTCTATTGGCCATTCTTATTTCCTCTTCAGAGAAGATTCTCTTTAAGTCTTTACCCCATGTATGAAAAGGGCAGTTGGTTCTTTGAAGATTTGTTGTTGGAGGATTTAGTTTTTGGTGTTCTAAGTATATTTTATTTTATTTGGGTCCGGTTGTGGGGCCTGAACTTTAGGCCTGGGCGCTATCCCTCAGCTTTTCAGCTCAAGGCTAGTGCTCTACCACTTGAGCCACAGCACCACTTCTGGCTTTTTTCTTTTTGCTTATGTGGTGCTGAGGAATTGAACCCAGGGCCTCATGCAGGCAAGGCAAGTGCTCTACCACTGATCCACCTTCCCAGCCCCCTAAGTATATTTTAGATATGAGACCTTTGTCCATTGTATGGCTAGTGAAGATCTCCTCCCAGTCCATGGGCTTTCTATTGATCTTGCCAGCTATGTCCTTTGCCTTGCAGAAGCTCTGCAGTTTTATGCAATCCCATTTGATTTGTTGTGCTTCTGTGTTGCTTCACCTCTTTTCTTATGTTAATTCCAAAGTATTCTATTTTTTGTGGGGCTATTACAAAAGGGGTTGCTTTCCTAATTTCAGCCACGCTCTTCTCATTATTGGCATAGAGGAAAGCCATTGATTTCTCAGGGTTAATTTTATACCCTGCTACTTTGTCAAAGTTTCCGATCAGCTCAAGTAACTTGGGAGTGGAGTCCATGGGGTTCCTTAACTACAAGATCACGTCATCTGCAAACATGGAGAGTTTTGCTTCATCTTTCCCTATTTGGATCCCCTTTATATCTGCATCTTGTCTTATTGCCCTAGGTAGGCATTCTAGTGGAGTGGAGAGAGTGGACATCTTTGTCTCATTCCGGAATTTAGAGGAAATGGCTTTAACTTTTCGCCATTAAATACAATGCGGGCTGTCGATTTGTTGTACACAGCCTTTATTATATTGAGGAACCATCCATGGATTCCTAGTTTTTCCAGAGCTTTCATCATAAAGCAGTGGTGGATTTTGTCAAATGCTTTTTCTGCATCTATTGAGATAATAATGTGGTTCTTATCCTTGTTCTTGTTGATGTGATGAATTATATTAATTGTTTTGTGTGTATTGAACCATCTTTGCATCCCGGAAATGAATCCTTTTGATCATGATGTAAAGCTTCTAGGGAAATTATATGGACCCAAATAATTTCTACGAGACATGCTCAATTTGTGAAGGCCATGGCCATATTGTCTCCATAATGATATTAATGGGTGTTAAGTTAAATATTTATGGGTTTACAAAATATTCATGTTTGAATTACTCTTTCATGTTATTCAGGCAAGGAATACCTTTAAGATTTTCCTGGAGGAAAAGCACACGAGAAACGAAGAAATGAAATGTGTTCAAATACAAACAAAATTTCTTTATGTATTTTTTATTATGAAGATAACTATACAGAGGGATTACAGTTGCATGAGTAAGTTAATAAGTACATTTCCTCTTGAGCATTGTATCACTCTCCTTTGTTTTTCCCCAGGCATCCCTTCCCTCCCCACATACCCAACTCCTTTGCTACTCCCTGCCAAAGTTGTATTCATTTTTAATATAGTGTCTTGTGAATGTCATCGTTACAATGAGTCAGCCTGTATCCTTGTACAAACAAAAATTTTAAGAAAAACCCATTTGAGTTACCCATTGTGGGGGTTTCCTTATTTTCTCTACAAATCTGTCTTCTAATAGCCTTTCTGAATTCCTCCTCTTCATATCAAAGAATTTTGCTAGCTTCTTCTTTTTGCTTATGTATAATTCTCACTTCAATATTCATCACTGTTCTTGTCCTATTGGTAAAAATCTGTGCCTGCAATATTAATTCTAATCTCTGACATATTCATTAAGTAACAAAAATCCTAATGAATATTTTGAAATCTATGCAGGCATTGAAAGTTTTGAAACTTCCATGTGGATAAACTTATTTCATCTAAATGCCATCTCCTTAATAAATATAATAGTTCTGTCTCATGTGACAAGGGAAGAAAATGAGAAAAATTGATTATTAGAAAATGTGTATCACATATTACTTGTAACTACTTGCCCAGTTTTTCACTGCTAAAAACAAATAAAAGAAAGAAAGAAAGAAAGAAAGAAAGAAAGAACGTCTACCAATGCTAAAAGGTAAATAATCTATTTTTCTTGTTTTGAATACATCATGCATTTGTATGTGATACATTGATGTACTGTACACTTCATTTACATCTAACTTCTTCATGTTTTACAGACTTTTGAATTATCAATTATTTTAACAAATTTTACTAATGAGCTCCTTTCAAAATCCCTCAGTATTTTTTAATCTTAGTTTTTATTGTCAAGGTGAGGTACAGAGGGATTATAGTTCCATATGTAAGGTAATAAGTATATTTGTTGTCAAACTTGTTACATTTTCCATCAATTTTCTCCTAGTTTTCCTCCCACCACCCCACCCTCAAGGTGTACAGATCATTTCCAACATATTGTCTTGTGTATGTTGCTGTTGCATTGGTTCACCATTGTCCTTTGTCTCACCACTTTGTTGTTCCTCTTTTCTAATTCAAATAAATGTATATACAATACCAGGGTACCAAAATCAAATACAGTCCCATAATATTTTTATATCTAATAATCTGTCTTGATTATTCTTTGATTCTTAACTGCTGAAGGTGCACTTGAGCACGTGGGTCATTTTTTTCAATTTCTATGTATCTTCTGTTTCTCATCTCTCTCCTTTCATTCTTGATACACAACAACCCAACTGACATGTAACAGAGCTTGTCAGGTGTTTATCTGTTATTGAACTGAGTCTGCTATTGTAACACATTATTTTTTGGAAATCTATTTTGGTCAAATCTTGGACTATGACATCTCCTCCCTCCTCCTATTTTCATCAAATTTTGAACTGTGACATTGGAATTCTATACACTAGTCTCCTCTTTCCTGGTACATTTGGTTATTTACCTTTATGGGCTTACAGTAATTTTTCTACACCCATACCTTCTGTTCTTTTTCATAACCCAAGTTTTAATAACCCAAGTGCAGTCAGCATCAGTCCTCGATTATTAAAGAAACAAATAAAATATGTTACTATGTGAAAGAATGAAGGGCGACAGTAATAATGATGCTTTTGTTTTTGAATCCGTATTCCACCACTTATTTTCTATATAGAATTAGATAATTCATTTACATCCCATGGGCATGCCTCCTCATCTTTTTTTCTGATGCCAGAGTTTGAATTCAAGGCTTCATTTTTGCTAAATACATTTGCTAGCCTGCCACTGTACCCCTTGAGAGAAGGATAAAGCTTCACTTCTTGCTAGTTATTTTGGAGACAGTATCTATCATACTTTTCTACTCTAATTTGCTTCAAATTATCCTTCATATCTAATCTCCCAAGCAGCTAGCATTTCAAACATGAGCAACTTGCACCTGCTAAATATTTTATTTTTTTAATTAACAAAGATTTTTAAAAAATAAATTAGAAGAGAATAATTGTTATGAGTAGAACAGAATTAACGAGAACATTAACTCTTTAACAAATAAATGAACTGTTTAAAAATTCCATTATATCTACAATATATGACTTAGGAAACAAGAAAGAGGATTCAAGTAATATTTTAAACTAAAATTATGTAACTGAAGATTATAGAAGAGAGGAAAACTAAGTGAGCAGTGTATTCTATTTTATGGTAATAAATTTGGCACTGTAGACAAAAACTTTATCATTTTCCATGAAAACAATGTACTTTTCCCAAACTGGCTCAAAAACAAGCCTAGGCTCTTTAGGGATCAATATATAGTACCTTTTTCTACCTAAAAAGAGAACAATGGTGCCAAAGCCATTTTAAGAGTGCATTGTAGGGGCTGGGAAGTTGGCTCAGTGGTAGAGCGCTTGCCTTGCATGCCTGAGGCCCTGGGTTCGATTCCTCAGCACCACATAAGCAAAAAGAAAAAAGCCGGAAGTGGGGTTGTGGCTCAAGTGGTAGGGCACTAGCCTTGAGCTGAAAAGCTCAGGGACAGCGCTTAGGTCCAGAGTTCAGGCCCCACAACCGGGCCAAAAAAAAAGAGTGCATTGTAGGAAGCATCCGAGTAAGAGATTCAAATTCTCATCTTCATAAAATATTCTGATGGGAACAAACAGACACAACTATGCAACAGTCTACAAATCTTAGAGTCTCATATAAATCTCTTTAAAGGGTAAGAGTACTAGTAATAAACAAGACAACCAAGTATTGGCAAGCTTCTCCTCTGATCATAGATGCTCAAACACATGATTAAAACAGTGAGAGCAAAATCATTACATATTATCAGAAAGAACAAATGGGGCTTAGGGCATAATTTATGTGCTACAGTCCCTGCCTATCAAGCTCAAGGTCTTGCGTTCAGCCCACATGACTGAAATAAAATAACCAGTAATGCATTAACAAATGTTTTGCTACATAAAATATAATTCAGGACTATATAGATAACAAAACAAAATAGTTATTAATTTTAATTAAACCTACAAACATCAGTGTTCTGAGTTCATGTTGATGATTAGCATGTATAAGTTAACATCTATGGAATTCATCAGTACAGGTCACTTGGCTTTAAAATAAAAACAACACAATTTGTATTATAAGAAGAGAGCAAAGGTATCACTATTCCTAACACACACTGCTTTTATTATTTCGATGTCTCCTGATTATATCTTCTGACCAATAGTATCCCTAAATTGTCACAGTAAATTTTGCCTTTTGAATTTCCACTGTACAAGAAATTAAAAATATGGAATTATTAACCTATTTATTAATATTTATTATATTATCACTAAAGTAAAAATTTAATGTTAAAATTTGTACCAGATAAAAAGTATTTTAAGAATGTTCTATAATTTGAAAAGAATTAACAATATATTCATGGTGTGCAGCATGAGTATTTTACATTTCTGTAATTTCTACTTTTCTCAACAGTCTCTGGATATGACATTCCATGTTACTCAATGTTATGCTTTTTACATACCACAATTTAGCATCAGATCCATCTTCTGCATTCACCCCAATTATCTTTATGATTTGCGCAAATGTTTGCATTGATGAGAATCTTTGGGCTGGATATTTTATTTTCTTTTGATCAGGAGGTGTTAGGTTTTATTCCCTGAAGTGGTACCATTTGTTCTCCATTGAAATATGGTTAGCATCACCTTACTTTTTTATTAAGTGTATATTTATAACCTTTAGAAGCAAATGTACTCTATCCACATGGCCAGCATTTATTGTTTTATGTTCTGCACGCAAAGCTGCTTTTCTTAATAATAAGAAACAGCTGTTGTAAGCACAACAATGAAAGCAATGGGTCATACATGCCTAAATTAGATACAAAGAAAGCCAAGCAGGACTAAATGCTTTAATTCTGTCTCACTCTTCCATGATTGATGCACTCTAAAAAGAGTGGTTATATACTGTGCTGAGATTTAACAGATGCAAAAAAGAACCCATTCCAGTGTACATTTGTTAGGCAGCTGGGTTTTACACCAGAAGTGGTTACTATGTGAAATCAGTGCTTCTATGATAGTAAGAGTAACACACAGGAAAAATAATGAAAGGTAAAAGAGTGGAAAATATTAGTGCAATGTACAAATGTACTCAATCATTTTTATAGCAGATATATACATATATACATATGAATGTCTTGAAGTTAGTTGTTGACTCACCAGCTTTTTTCAACACCATTATGCATAGACCACTTATTTCATCTAGAATTCAATTTCTTCCTTAATGATAATTGAGTTATTGAATCATGTATGGCAGTGGTTGCAAGACATATGGAGTTCTGTATATTTAGGGGAGAAATAAAAATAAACTTGGAATTTGTGGCATGTTTTGCAAAAGGATTGCCAAGGCACTAGCTTTTATTTTAATGCCTGTTATCCTGAATTTAAAAGTCATCTTTTGGTTATATAATTCATATTTTAAACATTAAGTGGTCATATTAAGAAAAAAAATCTGCCATAAAATCATTTCTGAAGCATTATAGGATCTACTTTAGATGGAGGCTATTATATATGTATGTATATATATATATATGTATATATATATATACATATAAAGAGAGAGAGTCTGTGTGCAAAGTGTCAGCTGAAGATTTTTAAAGAATTTATAGTGAAGAATATGGTTTTGTATGTGATACCTTTCACCAAGTTAGTTGTTAGCCTTTAGTTTCTCTAATTTTACAAACTGTTTTTCAGTTGAATTTTAAATAAAGTAATAATTGTTTAGTATAGCAAATTGAGCTTTGTATAATAGTCATCACACTAGCAGCATACAGAAAACTTTGGTTTTACTTAGATGCAAGGCAAAGATTTTAATAGAATTTTACTTAGGTCAAATGAAAATTGTTGATATTCTAAAAAGAAATTATTTGTGGAAAAAAGACTCAGTAGGATGAAATATAATTTACTTAAAATAGGTAAAAGAATTGAACATTTTAAATATGTAAATACTATATAAATAGAAAATGCAAGCCAAAATCACTTCACACCAATTGGGACAGTTAGTATGAACAAACAAATGCAGTTGTGGAGATGGGAGGGAAGGGAAGGTAGGGGAAAAACAAAGGAGGAGGTAACAATGCTGGATACAAAGTGTACTCATTACCTTGCTCATGTGATTGCAACCCCTCTGTACAGTGTTTTCACAATAAAAAACTTATTTAAAGATATAACAAGGGTTAGTGGTGATATGAATAGGGGAACTTTCTGTAGTGGGAGGTAGGACTGTCAAATGTTGTAGCTACTATGAAAAAGAATGTGAAAGTTCTGCAAAAAATAGCGGGAACATAGCCAAATGACCTACCAATCCTATTTCTGGTTATTTATCCAGAAGTACTGCACCTAAGATATGAAAGGAGTATGTGTACACCTGTGTTCAATGTAGCTACAATCCAAATACTCATACAGAGAAGACTGAAGAAAGGAAACATAAATTCCATACACAATAGAAGATTAATCTTTTAAAAATTAGAAATTTCTGCCATTTGAAACAACAGAATTAAAGGCAGGAGACATTTTAACTAAACAGAAAAACAAATACCAGATGACTTCATTCATATGAAACACCTAATACAGAATGGTATGCTGGCAGCCCAGTGGGAGGGGACTGTTTTGTGCTTTTATGGAACTACTTTTCTTCAATATTAGCGAAGCACTTTTTTAGTCTATTTTTCTGGTTATTTTAATGTTTTCCTTAATGCTTACACTAAACCTCACTACTAACCTTTAAAAATATTATATGTTAATGTACTGCTTCAGAAATTTGTAAGATGGTCATTCTACTTTCCTTTTCTGTTTCTTATGCAATTAATATTCCAAGTAACTGTCTTAGTAATGCAATCAAAACATCTGTTAATTTGATATTGATGGTATTTAGATATATTGTTAGGCTAAAAATAGTTTTAAAATGATGGAAATCCAAGATGAAAGTCATTCATATAAAATGCAATTATCTGGACAATTATTCAATTCTCACATCATCTTGTAAATGTAACAAATCTATCAACACTAGGCCTGACTTACCTAATTATGTTTTAGTCAATGTGAGAGTGCATATACAAAAGTAATCCCAAAGATTTTATTCCCTAGTGACAAGGTTTTGCTCCTTTGGACATGACTATATCATTGTGAAAGGACTTCTTATGTTCTGTCAAATAAGCTTCAAGGCTCATTTGCTATTTCCACATTCCAGCCTTGGTATAAAGCATTTCTCTCAAAGAGTCTTTATTCATTGTTCAGTGAAGATTTCTGTGTAAAGTTCTGTAATTTGAGTTTCAAATTTACTTCTCAATTTTGACCTTTCTCTGTGTAAAACCCTTGTGAATAAATGTATCCCACTATATGCATTTCTCAAATTATTTACATTTATATTGAAAATCATGTTTTTGTAGTGTTAGCACCAATGGCAATCCAAATCCACAGGGTTTACCAGCTTTCTTCCCTTTTTGCAAGGCCATTCTCAGAAAGTGAGAAACATGTTTGTTTGTTTGCTTGCTTGTTATAACAAGCCACATATTCATTTACTTAAATCATCCCCCTTGCTCCAGAGCAAATCTCTACTCTTTTACATTTCTGTCTCTGGATTCTGACATCTTGTACCACCCTGTCATCTAATACCTAAATGTCTCCACAGCTACTCGAATTGTAATCTCAGTTTCCCCAAGTAGTACTGTGTTTTAAACGTAAACATAAGTCTTTGCTGTTGGTTCCTGAGAAAGAACTCCTAAGAATCTTATAGACAGAGGGGCTAATATATGTTTTGTTCTCATAACAGTGCTTTCTGATACAGAGCTCTTAAGAACTTTATTCTTTCCTAGGAGATGATGTGTACATGTTTTGTTTTACGGAGGTGATTTGATATCCTCAGGATCGGGGCCGATAGTCAGGGTAACCAACGATGGAATTAGTACATTGGTACTGAAGGTCCAGGTTTTCATTGATGACCAACGATTTGATCAATTGTGCCTATACAATAAGGTTTCCATAAACATTCAAAAGCACAGTGTTTACAGAATTACCTGTTTGATGATCACTTAGAGATACCTAGAGAGGGGGAAAAAACTTTGCAGTCCTTTCCATAAATACATAACTTGCCCTATGGATCTTCTCATAGGCTCTCTGCATCCTTTGTATATTCCAGGTTAAGATAGTAAACTGGTAAGTCTAAATAAAGTGTGACCTTGAGTTCTTTGTGAGCTGCTCCTGTAAAGCAGGTCTTCTGAATTGTGGTCTATACTCAGAAAGGTAGATGATAAAACTTGTGTCAGTTTTTGAAGTGTGTGTCACAGGTGTTTGCAACCTTATTAGACTATGTCCTTGATCTGGAATATCTAACTCTAGGTAAGTAGTGTCAAAATTGAATTGAATTTTAGGACACCTACCTGATAGGCACTGAAGAATTGCTTTGGTGGTAGTGGTGGAGAAGGCACACACATTAGTGAGTAGAGTATTATGTCCAGTGTTGTTTTTATTGTTGAAAGAAAATGGTTTATCTTTTCAGCCTACTTAGTGCTGAATAACTCATTTATGTACCTCTGAATCCTGTTCAATCTCTAGATTTTCTCTAGACCACCTGGAGATGCCTTTTGAGTTTCTATAGAATTCTATCCCCCTTCCACTGAGCTAGCACCTCGCCACTTACAATTTCTCATTGGATAGGTAACACATCATTCTGTGTAAACTTCCCATAAAACTATCCTTTTTCCCCCCTTGGACCTAAAATCTTTTCTCTGTTTCTGAATTAGTGTCTCCTTGACTTTGCCAAGAATAGCTTCAATCATGACATTTTTCTGTGTATACCTTCTGAATTGCTGTGATTATAGTCTTGAGTCGCTACTTCCAATAAAGTTGCAAATTCTAGGGCTTTTTTAATTGTCAAGGAGATGTACAAAGGGGTTACAGTTACATAAGTAATGTAATAAGTACATTTCTTGTCATACTTGTTTTAATTTTTAAAGTACCCCAATAATAGCAAGACTTGGTCTTATGATTTTTCAATTCTAAATTTTTTTAAGATTCTGATTTCCTTATCTCATAGTGCTTCAAAAGTCACAGGAGATTTAGAAGCTTCCTCTGCATGTATAACATTAAAAGAACTGCTATATCAATTATATTATTTCCACTTTGTCCATAATTATGGACATATCTGTACTTTAGACTGCTATGGTTTCTAGCTCAATGAGGGCTGTACATTCTAACAGATTTCCATACTTGCTCATTCTCATCATTTCTTGCCTTCCCCAGGACACCACAAATGCAATCTTAATAACTTGTAAGAACCAGGACTATGTATCTAAAAGGATATTTATGAGAATAACAGAGAAGAACAAAAAAGCTGAAGCTTAAGTAAGTAATCCATGAGACTTGGATTCAGTACATCAGATTTTAAACATTGGTCTCACATGAATTACTTGGCACTAAGAACATCTTTTTTTAACATTATTAAAGTTTTATATTCTTTATCAAAGGGGGAAAAAGTAGGTTTTTGTTTGTTTGTTTCATTTTGCATTTAAAGAAGCACTAGGAACTGTCCAGAAAAGCCAATAAGGGTCCAAAAAGGATGGGATGTTTCGTCATGTACTTTCAAGATCTATAAGATAGGTTTAGATTTTGTAACAGCAAAGAACTTTGATTCATCAGTAGATACAGAATGGTTTCAGTGTCTCCAGTCGAATATGGATGATTTTACTCAAAGTCACTATTTTATAAGCATATGGCCTCAGCGGTTATGGGACATGCAAACAAACCCTAATTGCTAACCAAGACAAATGTATTATAGACAGTTATACTAAAATACAATATTTAAGGGAACCAGAATTCTACTGGATTAAATGTTCTATGCATTTGAGAAAATATGTTCAGGCCTGGATAAGAACAGAGCTATCTTCAGAGTGTTTCCAGTGTGGGTGAATTTGTGCTGTTTGTGGCATCTGAGCAGAAATATGCTGTGGTTAGTCAAAACACTAGTGGCTGCCATCAGTGGAGAAGGTGGTGTACAGGAAATTAACTTGAGGCAAGGAAATAATAGTGTTCTGAAACATGGATTTCCATTTTATTTAGACAGTAATTTTCCGAGTCAATAACAGTGTTTGTAGTACCATTCATTTGAGATTTGTTTCAACAGTTTCCTATTACAGATGTTATTAATTTCCTTAGAATCCACAGACTGCAGGAACATTATGTATTGCAGAATATTATGTAAAATTTTATTTTGAAGGAAGGAAAAGAAAAACAGAAAGCCTAAAATAAAAATACAATTTCTGTGTAAACCGCATACTTTAATGCAAAATTTTAGCTTCAAATTTAAAATAGAATTTTATTAACTAAGAACTAAGACTCCAAAATATATTTTGTTATGTAGATAATCATGTTACATGTTATATATTATTGCACCCTACTTATTCTATTTTATTACATATAACATTTAATTTCTGAAATATTATTTATTCATTTGTATCCTAGGAAGAGTCATGTTATTTAAAGTTTTTGTTTCAAATCAGACTAGTTAAAACCTCAGTGCAAGGATACTTAGAAAGATTTGAAAGCTAAGTTTGTAAAATAGGTATTTTCTTATACAATGATACTCACTAGATACCTTGTTGGAAATGAACTTTGTAATTTGAGGGGGCAGGAAGTGGAGAGTGGTAAACATGGGAAAAATTAGGGAAGGAGCTAACAGTGTTTGAAAAGAAATGTACTGAGGGAAGGAAGGGATGGTAGGGGCAAAACAAAGGAGGAGGCAACAATGCTCAATAGGAAATGTACTCATTACCTTGTTCATGTAACTGTAACCCCTCTGTACAGTATTTTTACAGTACAAAACATACAAAAAAAGAAATGTACTCATTAACTTACTTATATAATTGTAACACACGTGTTCATCACATTTACAATAAAATTTAAAAAACAATTATTTTGTCAGAATATTCTATCTTTCAAAGTAAAAACAAAACAAAACAAAAAAAAACAAAAACATCTACATTAGCATGAGAAGAAAGTACCTATCCTTTTTCTTTCCTCTTCAGCAAAATAGTGACAATCCTCAAGATCATTTACATATCTAGGTGTGGTCAGTTCCATAGAACTAACCTAGTCTTAATCTATCATTAGAATAGCCTCTTGTCTAAAATAGGCAATAGGGAAATAGGACATTTACTTCACCTCAAATAATATTTTAATCCTTGAGTGAAATAAAACTAACGTGACCTATATTTTACTATTAGTACTCAAGACACTGGGGATGTGTTGCTCCAAATGGCCCCAGGTTATGTATATTCCTTGTTGAGATTCTGGTTCCTTAATGCATGGTTCTTAATGCATGAAAAGGTAAATTCCTCATTTCTTAAAATCCATTTCTCTAGTGTACAGTTGAAGTACACCTTTTCATACTGAAAGAACAACATCAGAAATATTTTGCTATGTTCCTATAAATCCACTTTCAAATTAAACAAGCATCTGCTATATTTAGCAAAAAGATCAGGGGTTTTGCCGATACCATGAGTTCAAGCCCTAGTTCTGACACACGTGCGTGCATGCACATATGCTCGCACGCCCACACACACAGACACACACACACACACACCAGAAAATAAAAATTCACTAATAGGAGAATTTGCCTTGTTAAGTAGTAATATCAGAGGTAATAGTAAGTTTAAATACAGGAACTTGTCATAGTCGATGTACATATGTGAAAGTAAAACCATATAATTTGAGGATGGGGATGAGATTGTTAAAGATGGGGGATAATGAGAACGATGGAAAGAATGACATTAATCAAGATACACTGTACTCATAATCTGCCTTGTTGAAACCTTTTTGTGTAATTATTTAAAAGAAAAAGTAATAAAAATGCAAAGCCAGGCACCAGTGGCTCATGCCTGTAGTCCTAGCTACTCAGGAGGCTGAGATTTGAGGATCATAGTTCAAAGCCACCCCAGGCAGGAAAGCCTGTGAGACTCTTATCTTCAATAAACCAGTCAGAAAGCCAGAAATGGAGCTGTGGCTCAAGTAGAAGAGCACGCGCCTGGAGCTGAAGAGCTGAGAGACAACACCCAGGCCCAGAGTTCAAGCCCCACAACGACGAGCACCACCACCACCAATAATAATAATAGTAATAAATAAAATAAAAATGAAGAAAAAAGAAATGTCTGGTAGGAAGATAAATTGCTTAGCACACATCTATCACAGTGAGATCAAAATTAAAAATTGAGGGGAAAAATGTTTATAGTCTGTGCATCTTTTGTTTTAGATTCTGTAAATCATATGAAAATGGTTATCAGAAGGTATGTGTGTCTCTACACTCTACTACAACCTATTCAGATAAAACTGGAAAAAGTTATAAGCAAGGAAGAAAGATTGCTATTGTTAGATAATTACAGTGGAATGAACAAATTTATGAACCAGAAACACACTAGCAAAAAGTAGTGTACGCATGTCACTGTAACACTAGTGGAAAGATTCAGAATAATTTATCCTGATAGGGATTGCTAATACCATGTAGTCAAGTGAATATTTAAAAAAAGTGGAAATGGCAACAGATAGTTCAAGAAAGCAAATGATAACATAATAAAAGCTCCTCAATGGGCAAGTGACTGAATTAAAGCTACCTAGAGAATCAGGCTGATCTCACTAGTTACTAACACTTATTTAAGCTATATAACCAAGTCCACGAAAGACTGAAATATTTTACTTGGATGGTTGAAGTTAGCCACAGAGAGAGTATAATCTTTATGGGATTATGATTTGCCTGAATAATAAAGTATTGAATGAGATGCAAAAGTGAAATTTGTAATATTGTGTTACTTCTTTCTCTGGCCCCTTATGATTTTATTGTGTCCTTATAACTGGCTTTGGGGCTTTTTTTTCTTTCTTTCATGTATCAGTTTAGTCCAAATGTATTATATCAAGCCTCTCAGGTTGGCAGGAATTTTGAATATTCAGACTGCATAGTTAGCCAAACCACTATTCAGAGTTTTAAATAAACTTAAAATTTGATATTACAGAATGTAAGGGAATATGTGGTCCACATTAATGAAGACTATTCCATGCCTCATTTTCAAATTTAGCATCAAATGATATGTTGAATAAGCACTTTAACTTTTTTTAACCAAATAGTTTTATACATATTAATTACAGAAATGAAGTACTATGAAGTATACGGTATATTCTAGAAATATAGTTTTGTTCAAAGAAGCAAGCACATATGCAGTTTACTTTTAGAGTAAAATATTCTGTAATTATTAAAATAAAATATTCTCCAACTAGGTTGGAAAAAAAGTGGAACAATAATGGTAATCTATGTTATGACCCTGGCACATCATACGCTACACCTTAGGAATAAATACTATGCTAATTTTATGGTAATTAAATTCCTACTTTTATAAAAGTTTTACAACCTAATATGTATGACTACAAGAGATTACCAGTTGCATAGATGTCAATATTTATGTAATTACTTATTTTCTTATATTCATAGTTCTTTCACCTACATGTGTATTTCTTAATAGAATAAGTAATTACTGTAAGTGTAACCCTTTTATGTAAGTGTAGTTTATTTAATTATGTATTTGTCACCTAACAAATATTTGATTATATGACTGGAACAAGTTTGATTATATGTTTGCTAATTTGTTGCATAACTATGTCCACAATGTCTCCATTCTACTACAAAAGCATTGAGTTATTTTGATGTGTGAACTAGTACTAGCAATGCTATCCATTCTTTGCCTTTATCATTATGAGAACGATTTCCCTTAGAATATTTATTAGAGAAAGGACTTGGAAGGTCATGAGCTTTTCTACAGAAATACCAACAACTTCACACTATTGTATGTACTATATGTACATTCCTCCTGGAGGAATGTAGAGAAATTATTACTCTATTACCTTAGCCAGTATTTTGATTCTCAGCTTCTTTCTTTAATGTGGATTTTGTTTGTGTGTGTGTGTGTGTGTGTGTCTGTGTGTCTGTGTGTGTCTGTGTCTGTGTGAATGGTCCAGCATTTCGTTGTATTTTATTGATTAGTATTTACTTGGATTGACATTGTCTAGTAATTTTCGGTCTATATCTTTTTATTTTAAAGTGATTTTTGGATATAATTTTTAAAGTGATGTTGTGAGGATGGTAGAGTTCCCTAATAACCTTCATACTGTGTCTCCTTTGGTTGGCATCTTATATAACCACAGTACATTTTTGAAAGCTAAAGAATTCACATAGGTCCAATAATATTAACAATATGTAGGACTTAACAATTTTCTATTAATGTTACTATTTTTTCATGCCAGAAACAAATCTAGAATACCATATTGCATTTTGTCATCACGTCTCTTTTCAATTTGTAATGTGTTCTTATTCTCTATTTTAGTAATCTTTTCACTGGCTATAAATGGTGGCAAGACAGTTTGCCAAGGTCTCTCAGGTAAAATTTTTCTGATGTTTTCTCAAGATAAACCAGGAGTTCTAGATGTCAGACACCAATATTACAGAAGGTAAATGTCCTCATCATGAAATAATATGAATAGTTTCTTATGATATTAATATTCTACTGCCTGTGGCAATGTATTATACCCACTGCAGTGATAATCAAGTTACCATACTCTATTCCATAAATGGAAACCAGTTACATCATCTCATACTTATAAAGGTGGAATTGAACCCTATTCCCAAGAGAAAAATATTAAGTTATGTGTGAATACAAATTAAACCTCTAAAGTGATAACTAACAATATTTTAAGATACAACATTTCTTTGGAAAGTTTTATCTATTAAGTCTATGAATCATACATCGTTGTGATTATGTAATGATAGCTCTCTAGCTCTCTGTGCTTTTATTCCTTCTACATGTCTTAAAAAATGTCTTACAGAAAACCCATTATACATTTCTTCTCCATTTAAAATTATTTAACCATTTATCAATACATGTCAAAGTAATTATTTTATTGTTTGGTTATGGTGCAATACTCTGACTCTTTTTCTGACTCATCCTGTTCTGGTCTTAGTCATTGGAACTCGTATAAGTTCTGTCCTTGTATTCCTGTGAAAAGTCCTTGATCATCCTACTTGATTTCTTCCCAGCCTTTCTTCTTCATTTGTACCACCAGGTTCTCCAGAACTGTCTGTGTTTTTCCTTCCCTTTCTTTGGGGAACTCTCATTCGCACTCTTGGAGGATGATTTTTAGAAGACAAGTTCTGAGAACTTGATGTGGATGTTACTTGTGGGTATTTCAAGGTTTCTGTGAACTCTAATCTGTGCTTATTTCTGCTTCTATATATGAATAGATGTATCAAACTAAAATAAAGTCTGCACTGACATCATGCAAAGGCTTTGAAATCATTTTTGCAGTAAAACATTAAAGTATGGTTAATAAGCAGGTTAATGTCAGTATTTCAAATCACAAATAAAAATTACAAAACAGGTAGTTTATCACCTCTTTATTTACTTACTATGTAAAATCACAATAGTAAACAAAAATGCATTAGTAAAATGTTAAAAAGACGAAGACCATTTGTACATAGGAAAAAAAACTATAAAAGTTTGTAGCCACAAACTTAAGAGCAGTAATATTAACAAATCTAAATTAATAGTAGCAGCGTAATTCAATGATTTGAATGAGTATACACTGTTAGATCTTTAATCAGTCGACCTTAGCTTCCTTAGTGGTAAAATAAGAGCAAAACCAGAGGTTGACTTGGATTAAAATCAGGAGTGTTTGGTTCATTAAACATGTACTGCTGTTCAATGTTACATATAAAATATTTTTATGAGCATTCAGAAAGAAACATTTGGTAGATTTTTTGTAAATTTAAGTATATTTAAGAACACAAGTTGCTGTAAAATAGTCTCCTGAAAGGTAGAGAAGCACTATAAATGTCTAGAAAACTAAACTTAGACTTAATTTTATTTTTACTTTAACACAAATTCAGAACAGCTTATTTGATTCCATGTGGAAATTATTTAATAAAAATTAAAAGTAAGAGCCAGGTACCAGTGGCAAATGCCTGTAATACTAGCTACTCAGGAGGCTGAGATCTGAGGATCATGGTTGAAAGCCAGCCTGAAGCAGGAAAGTTCATGAGATTCTTACCTCCAATAAACCACTAGAAAACTGGAAGTGGCACTCTGATTCAGTGCTCGCATTGAGCTGAAGAGTGCAGGGACAGTGCCCAAGCCCAGAGTTCAAGCCCCACAACCAACACCACACACACACACACACACACACACACACACACACACACACAAAACTATGATAAGAAAAAGGTTAATGAGGTTTGAATAGAAGACACTTGCTAATTCTAGATGACATAATACTCAGACATAATAATGTCTGTCAAAAGCTAAAATATCACTAAATATATGAAAATTAATTACTTCTGAATTATGATATATTTGATTCCTGGAATATGAATGCAGGCCCTTCCTTCTTGAGTCATACTTCCAGCCCTCTTTGTTTTAGATTATTTTTAAGATGATCTTTTGCTTTTTTTAGGTTGGCCATGAGCCACTATTTTTCTGTTTCTGCCTCCAGTATAGCTGGAAACACAGGCATGAACTATTATGCTTAATTTGTATTTATTTTGACATATGGTTTCACAATGTTTTTACCCAGGATGGGCTAAAATGGAAATCTTTTTATTTTCTTTTTTTACACGTTTTTATTGTAAAAATACTGTACAGAGGGGTTAGAGTTACATGAGCAAGGTAATGAGTACATTTCCTATCAAGAATTGTTACCTTATTGTAAAGTTCATTTTTCAACACAGTGTCTTGTGCATCTCATTGTTACAATGGGTCAACCTGTATCCCTATTTAATCATTTTGTTTCTTTCCTTCCCCTTCCCCAATTAGAGAAGTGTATAAACAAGATGCAGGCACTGACAGCAAATACAATGAAAACAGGTGTTATACTGTGGGGGAGGGGGGTGGAAACAAAGAAACAAAAAAAATCACATGGTACATTATAAATATATTAGAAACAATAGCAAGCAAGAAAAAAAAACACTTGTGTCCCTATCTTGGAGTTCATTTAGCTAAACATCATCTTATCTGGTAATATGTACATAGCTTTTAACCTTTTCTGCTTGTCCCAGACATGTAATAGTTATTGCAAATAAAGGAAACCATGGAACCTATTTTCATTGGGCCTGGCTTACTTCACTTAATATAATTTTTTCCAAGTCTTTCCATTTCCTAACAAATGGGACAATGCCATTCTTTCGGAGGGAGGCATAGAATTCATACACACACACACACACACACACACACACACACACATATATCACATTTCCTTGATCCATTCATCCACTGAGGGGCCTCTAGCTTTGTTCCATATCTTAGCTATGGTAAATAATGCTGCAAAAACATAGTTGTGCTAGTAGCTTTAGTATGGTCATGTTTGTGATCATTCAGGTAAATGCTCAAAAGTGGGATTGCTGGGTCATAGGGGAGCTCTATGTGGAGTCTTTTGAGGAACCTCCATAGTGCTTTCCAGAGTGGTTAAACAAGTTTACATTCCCACCAAAAATGGAGTGTGGTTCCTTTTTGGCCACATCCCCTCCAGCATCTGTTGTTATTAGAGTTCTTGATTATAGCCATTCTAACTGGGGTGAGGTGGAAACTCAATGTTGTTTTGATTTGCATTTCTTTTATGGCTAGAGAGGTTGAGCACTTCTTCATGTGTCTATTGGCCATTCTTATTTCCTCTTCAGAAAAGTTTCTCTTTAAGTCCTTAGCCCACTTACTTATTGGGCAGTTGTTTCTTTGAGGATTTGTTGTTGGGGAATTTAATGTTTTGAGTTCCAAGTATATTTTAGATGAGACCTTTGTCTGTTATATGGATAGTGAAGAACTTCTCCCAATCCATGGGCTTTCTATTGATCTTTCTAGTTATGTCCTTTGCCATGCAGAAACTCTGCAGCTTCTTGCAATCCCATTTGTTCAACCTTTCTTTGATTTGTTGTGTTTCTAGTTCTCTATTTAAAAAATGTTGGCCTGTGCCAAGAAGCCCAAGAGTTTCTCCTATTCCTTCCTGTACTTTTTTCAGGATATTTGCTGTGCCTTTGAAGTCTTTGGTCCATTTGGAGTAGATTCTGGTGCAGGATGATATATAAGGATCTATCTAGCTTTAGTTTTCTACAAGTAGTTAACCAATTTTTCCAGCACCAGTTACTGAAGAGGCTATCTTTCTTCCATTCTATTTTTTTAGCCCCCTTATCGAAGATTAGGTGGCTCCTGATCTGAGGGTTCATTTCTGGGTTTTACATTCTATTCCATTGGTCCTCAGGTCTGTTCTGGTGCCAGTACCAAATTTTTTTGATTACTATGGCTTTGTAGTAGAGTTTGAAATTTGGTATTGATATTCCTCCAGCACTACTCTTTCTGTTAAGGATTGTTTTTGCTACTCGGGGTCTTCTAATATTCCATATGAATTTTTGGATTGCTTCTTCTATTTCCTTGAAGAATGAGTTTGGAATATTGATAGGTATCACATTGAATTTGTAGATAGCTTAGGAAAGTATTGCCATTTTCACCATGTTGATCTTTCCAATCCAGGAGCATAAGAGGTTTTTCCACTTCCTAAGTTCTGCTTTGATTTGCTTTTTCAGGTTTTTAAATTTTTCATTGTAGAAGTCCTTGACATCTTTAAGTTAATTCCTAGGTATTTTATTTTTTGTAAGCCTATTACAAAAGAAGTTGCTTTCCTGATTTCAGCCACGCTCTTCTCATTGTTGGCATATAGAAAAGCCATTGATTTTTGAGGGTTAATTTTATACCCTGCTGCTTTGCCAAAGTTTCAAATCAGCTCGAGTAATTTGGAAGTGGAGTCCATGGGATTCTTTAAATACAAGATCATGTCATCTGCAAACAGGGAAAGTTTTACTTCATCTTTCTCTATTTGGATCCCCTTTATGTTTTCATCTTTTCTTACTGCTATAGCTAGGCATTCTAATACTAAATTGAAGAGAAGTGGAAAGAGTGGACATCCTTTTCTCATTCCTGAGTTTAGATGAAATGGCTTTAGTTTTTCACCATAAAGTATAATGCTGGCTGTAAGTTAGTCTAATACAGCCTTTATTGTATTGAGGAATGTTCCATGGATTCCTAGTTTTTCCAAAGCCTTCTTCATAAAGGGGTGTTGAAGCTTGTCAAATACTTTTTCTGCATCTATTGAGATAACCATGTGGTTCTTATCCTGGCTCTTGTTGATGTGATGAATTATATTAATTGATTTGCTTATGTTGAACCAGCTTTGCATCCCTGAAATGAATCTTCTTTGATTGTGGTGTTTGATTTTTTTTGGATGAATTGTTGAAGTCCATTGGTCAAAATTTTGTTGAGAAGTTTTGCATCAATGTTCATCAAAGAAATGGTTTTATAGTTCTTTCTTTGATGAGTCCCTGTCTGGTTTTGGGATGAGGGTTATGATGGCTTCATAGAAAGAGTTTGATAGTGAACTTTCTTTTTCAATTTCATTGAAGAGTTGAAGGAGTACTGGTGTGAGCTCTGCTTTGAAGGCCTTGTAGAATTCTGCTGTAAATCCATCTGATCCTGGGCTTTTCTTAGATGGGAAGTATCTTATTGCTGTTTCTATTTTGGTTCTTGATATGGGCCTGTTAAGTTGGTTTAACTCATTTTAGTTTAGTTCCAGCATGTCGATATTTGCTAGGAAATCGTCCATTTCTTCCAGATTCTCAAAGTTTTTAGCATAAAGATTTGAGAACTATTCCCTTATAATGTTCTGAATCTTGGTTGTTTCTGTTGTGATGTTTCCATTCTAATTTCTGAGTTTGTTTATTTGGGTGTGTTCTTTTTTTTCTGATAAGATTTGCCTATGAGTTTGTCAGTTTTGCTAATTTTTTTTCAAAAAACCAGCTCTTTGTTTGGTTGATTCTCTCTATGGTATTTTTGACTCTAATTTATTTAATTCTGACTTAATTTCAATGATTAGTTTCATCTTCTGTTATTGGGGTTTAGTTTGTTGCTCTTTTTCGAGGTGCTTCAAGTGCCTTATTAAATTGTTGGTTTCAGATTTCTCCAATTTGTTCATGTAGGAAGTTGGAGCTATAAACTTGTCTCAGAGTACTGTCTTTGCTGTGTCCTAGAGGAGCTGGTAATTTGTGTGTTCATTTTTGATAAATATCATGAACATTTGAATTTCCTTTTGAATCTCTTCCATGACCCACTGGTGTTTCAAATGTGTATTCTTCAGCCTCCGTGTGTTGCAGAATTTTCTTTGGTTTCTTTTGATGTTGAATTCTAATTTTATTCCCTTGTGGTCTGAGAGAATGCAGGGCATAATTTCAATGTTTCTGAATTTGGACAAATTTGCTTTGTACTTAAAATGTGGTCTATTTTGGAGAATATTCTGTGTGCTGCTCAGAAGAACATGTATTCTGATGCTGCTGTGTGAAATATCTGGTAGATATATGGTAAGTCTATTTAACATATGCAGTCATCTAGATCCAAGGTTTCTCTGTTGAGTTTTTGCTGGGTTGATCCAGTTGGGGTAGTGGTGTGTTAAATTCCCCAATAATTAATGTCTTTGGATCTATGTGAGATTTGAGGGAAAGTAGTGTTTCTTGGGTAAATCTGGGTGTTCTGTTGTTTAGTGAATAGATATTTAAAATTCTAATATCCTCGTGAAGGACAGATCTCTTAAATAGTATGTAAGGACCTTCTTTCTCTCTTGTCAGTAATTTTAATTTGCAGTCTTTTTTCTCTGATATTAGGATTGCACATCCTACCTGTTTCTGTGGGCCATTTGGTTGGTGGATTTTATTCCAATATTTCACTTTCAGAATGTATTTGTTTTTGTGAGCAAGGTGTGTCTCTTGAAGGTAGAAGATAGAAGTATCTTGATTTTTTATCTAACTAGACAATCTATGTCACTTAATTGGAGCGTTAAGTCTGTTAATGTTGAGAGTTAGGACTGAGAGGTGTTTGGTAGTTCCTGCCATGTTATCTACCTTTTTGGGGATTGTGCCAACTGTATTCTTCCTGTGGTTCTCGGATTCTCTGTTGGGGGGCTTTTTTTGGCCTTTATCATGCTCTTGTTGATTTTCTATGCAGAGGGTATCTTTAACTATCTTTTGTAGGGCTGGTTTGGTGTAGATATATTGTTTCAATTTTTCTTTGGTGGAAGGCTCTTATTTATCCTTCCATTTTGAAGGAGAGGTTAGCTGGGTACAGTATTGTTGGTTGATAGTTGTTTGTCTTTAGGGCATGGCATACAGGCTCTTTTTACTTTCATTGTCTCTGCTGAGAAATCTGAAGTTGTTCAGATTGACTTCCCTTTATAGTTGATTGATCTTTTTCTCCCTGACAGTTTTAAGGATCCTTTCCTTTGCCTCAGTTGATCCTGTGCAGATTTCAATGTGATGGTGGGATGTCATGTTCTCATCTGTTCTATTTGGGGTTCTAAAGGATTCTTGTGTCTGAATAGGCCTATATTTTTACATGTTTGGGAAGTTCTCTGCTAAGATCCTGTTAAATAAATTTCCTAGACCTTTAACTTCTGTCTCTAGGCCCTCCACAATACTCGTTAGCTTTAAATTAGGCCTTCTGATGGTGTCTCCTAAGTGTTGAATAGATCTGTCATATTTCTTGGATTTGTCTTGAATACTGGGTCCGTTCTTTCTCTATAATGTCTTGGCTGTATTTAGTCCCAGAGATTCGATCTTCTGTATGGTCCAACCTACTGTCATGACTTTCTACTTTTATTCCTTTCCTTCTAATTGGTCATATTTGATGGCTTCAATTCTTTGCTAGAGTTGTTTTAGATTTTGTATGGACTTCTTTACATCCGCAATTTGGTTTTCAGTGTTCATTCTGAAATGTTCTAGTTGATTGGTTATAATTTCATTGAACTCTCTTTCTTTCTGTTGGGCTTAATTCAGCATTCCCTTTGTAGCCTCCATGGATTCCTCCAGCTTTCTGTTTGTGGATTCTATGAATGCTTCTATTAATCTTTATTTATTCTTATCCATTTCAAGCAATTCTTCAATTGATTCTTTTGATTAGCTTCCTCATGCTGATGAAATTTCTGTATTAATCTTTGGTTAGCCTCACACACACACACACACATTTCCCTTTCACAGTCACAAAGTCTGTTGCAGGCTTTCGATCTTTGCATTCTGCATTTTTATAGTGTTTGCAGTGTTTGTAGAGCATTTTGAGAACTCTCTTCTAGATTATTCATTAACTGCTCTGTTGCCTGATTTATGTGATTGGGAGTTGAGATACCTAGACTTGCCATTTTTCTTATGTTTCTCTGGCTTGTTCTGCCAATTTGGGTATGAATGCAAAACCAATTCGACACTAGAACACTTTTAAGGCAAACATCAACCAGAGCCCTGTAATTGCACAGATTGTGTGACACTGTAAAAATAAGTACAGATACAATCTAGTTCAACAGGTACAATCTAGTTCAACAACAAACAACTAGGGGTCAATGGATTAAGAAAAATCAAAGAAAGAGTCAGCAGACCAGAAATTAACAGGATTAGGGAGAATTGTTAGAAGAAAATTAGATTGGTGGAATGTAGTGGAAGAAAGTAAGAGAGGGCATATACTCACACCTAAATGCAGAGAGAGGGCAGGCATAGAAGGAAAGGAGAAGAGAGATTTAAAAATAATGGGCTAGGAAGGTGGCTCAGTGGTAGAGTGCTTGCCTTGCATGCATGACGCCCTGGGTTCAATTCCCCATAAACAGAAAAAAAAGCCAGAAGTGGCTCAAGTGGTAGAGTGCCAGCCTTGAGCTGAAGAGCTGAGGGACAGCACCGAAGAGAGTTCAGGCCTCACAACAGACCAAAATCAATAAATAAAAAAATAAATAAGAAATACTTAAAAATTATATATGTATAAAGAAATAATACTATAATTAAAAGAGTTAAAGCTGGAGAGTTTTAGAATTGAATAATAAATATCTGAATTAACCATGCCCACAATAAAGGATAAGGTTTATAATCAAAGACAGATATATATCTGGGGATTAAGTAAGGCAAAAAAAAAGTAAGAAAAGAAAAAGGACCAAAAGGGAAAAGAGTATAAAGCGAATTTTAAAAAGTGAAAAAAATAGAAAACACTATTTTTTAAGTTTAAAAAACATTAGGTAGAAAAAAAGTTCTTCGATTTGTGTGTGTGGGGGGGAAGGTATCTTGTGTCTTCCCTGTGTCCATAACCAATCTCTGGTTTGCTTGTGGTACTTGGTTTTCTCGTGGAAAGCCACGGTTTCTTAAATCAGTTTGTTTGAGCAAGCAGAACACAGCTCTGCCTTACCGGGACTTTATGACCCTCCTCCCAGGTTAGTTCAGTGTAAGAGAGAACTGCTTTGAGTATCACAAAAGATGGATATGGCTGTTTCCTCTAGCTTGGAGTTGTTATGATGGAGCTAGGCTGTGGGTAGGGTTGAGGCCTGTCAACAATCAGTAACTTTTCCCTGAGGGTCCCCTGAGATACTCACACAGCCCAGCCTGGAGCTATTCTCAGGATTAATGTTTACTGTGTTTCCAAATGTTTTTCTTTTACCCTCCCACAGTCCTGAGTCTGTTGCCAGTGCTGCAGTGGGGTTGGGTAGCCTCTGGCTCTGCTTACCCAGTGTAGAAAGTCACTCCTCCATGGGCAAAACTGCCTCTGCCTGGGAAGGGCAACTTTTTCCTGGGTGGAGCTGAGTCTCTGCAGGTCAGGTTCCTTTGACCAATTGAATGGCTCCTATTGTCTCCTTCCAAGGCCTCAGTTATGTGCTAGCAGCTCTGGCTGGGTCTTTGTCAGTATCAAAGACAGAATCTTATGAGGAGTGAAGATGTCTTGTGGGGTACTCACACCTCTTCTTAGTTTCCAGGCTGTCCACGCTCTGTGACTGTCTGTGGCAATCAGGCTGAAGATTTCTTGCTGGTGGTGAGAGAATCGGCTTACATACCACCTCTGGCACCTTTGTCCTGGGCTCTGTTGGCATGTCGACCATGGCAGCAGCCACTGCCGTCACTGTTGCGGACTCGGGTGAGTGCTTGAATCTGTCTCCTTAACCAACCAGCTTGAATTTTTCCTTTCTGGCCAAATGCTATATACTATGATGGCATACTTGGTGTGACTCTCTAGCCTTGGACTGTTCACTGGAACACTAAATCTGGTTCTACATTAGAGATTGTTTAGCCCCTATCTTCTCCACAATCTTCCTTCAGAGCATTAAGTTATTTCTGTTTTCTTTCTTTTTCCCCCATTTGGTTTATCCCCTATTGTTACTTTATTTTGTTTTGGTACCCAGTATCTTGTATATATGTTTATCTGAGTTGATGAAGGGAAGAGGAACAGCAAACTGGTGAGACAAAGGACAAAAGGGAACCAATGCCACAGCAATACTTACTTTACAACTTGCCTGGAGAGATTGGGGGTGGGGAGGGAAAGTGGGAGAAAAATGAGGGAGGGGGTAACAATGTTTGACAAGAAAGGTATTCATTATCGTATATATGTAACTGTTACCACTCTGTACATCATGACAATAAAATTAATCTAAAAGAAAAGAAAAAAAAAGTTAGTAAGAAGGGTAGAAATGTTTAAAAGAATGGTGAAGGGGAGAGAAATGAGTACGGATTCTTTTAAGTAGACCAGATACTAGTGGTGTAAATTACAAATAGAATTTCTCAAGCAGCTACCACAAAGAAAACAGAATGCTAATATTTTGTATGTTATTTCATTTTATTGAAATCTCAAAACTTAGAAATAAGTAGTGGAAAGCTTGTAAAACAACTATTTGAAAAATAAAACCATAGGGAGGTGATTTTTGAATCCTAGATAAAAATTAACTAATGAAATTCCAAATCATCTGAAAAACAAGAGAAAAGCAAAGTATGATTAAGAAAGTTTTGAATTATCTTATAAGACAAGATAATGGGACAATGGAATATGAAAAATTGTTGAAATCTTAATTGTTATTTAATAGTAATAAATTTGATAGACCTTCACAAAATTTAAGTAAGAAAAAATAGAAATGAAAATGTAGATAATACAAAGGACAAACTCATATTGACAGAAATGTTAACATGTGACATAATAACATGTCCTGTACAATTCCTTGGGAACATATAAGTTATCAAAACTGATTCATATATGGGTGAAAGCTTGACTGAATTAATTGCACTAAAATAGACTATGGTGTTTATTATATATTACAAAATGAATCAGTGATAATAAATTGATAATACAATTCTGATTTGTGTATTTTTATAACACAAGATGATTTTAATGTTACAAAATATAATGAACCATATAAAAAGATAACATTTCAATTTGTTTTGATATAATAACATTTCATCCACCCAATGTGGAGAAATCTTGTTGAGTGATGGTATTCAGTAACTATCCCAAAATATCAGATCTCATCCATAGGGAGAAATGAGTGCTTAATGTTACAATAGGGCACTTAAAACCTTATGCATGGCAAAGGACATAGCTAGCAAGATCAATAGAAAGCCCACGGATTGGGAGAAGATCTTCACTAGCCATACAACGGACAAAGGTCTCATATCTAAAATATAGCTCAAAAAAATGAAATCCCCCAACAACAACTCCTCAAAGAAACAACTGCCCAATAAATAAGTGGGCTTTAAAGACTTAAAGAAAAACTTCTCTGAAGAGGAAAGAAAGATGACTAATAGACACAGGAAGAAATGCTCAACCTCCCTAACCATAAAAGAAATGCAAATCAAAACAACATTGAGATACCACCTCACCCCAGTTAGAATGGCTATAATCAAGAACTCTAATAACAACAGATGCTGGAGGGGATGTGGACAGAAGGGAACATTGCTGCATTGCTGGTGGGAGTGTAAACTTGTTCAACCACTTTGGAAAGCAGTATGGAGTTTCCTCACTCCACATAGAGTTCCCCTATGACCCAGCAATCCCACTTTTGGGCATTTACCTGAATGATCACAAACAAGACCATACTAACACTACCAGCACAACTATGTTTATTGTAGCATTATTTACTATAACTAAGATATGGAACCAACCCAGATGCCCCTCAGTAGATAAATGGCTCAAGAAATGTGGTATATATACACAATGGACTTCTATGCCTCCATCAGAAAGAATGACATTGCCCCATTTGTTAGGAGATGGAAAGACTTGGAAAAATTTATATTAAGTGAAGGAAGCCAGGCCCAAAGAAACATAGGTCCCGTGCTTTCCATTATTTGCAATAGCTAGTATATGTCTGAGACAAGCAGAAATGGTCAGCTAAGTTGATCTTAGGCGAAATGAACTCCAAGATAAGGATTCAAATGTTTTTTTTTTCTTGCTTGCTATTTTTTCTAACATATTTATAAGATGATTTCTTTGTTGTGTTGTATGTCCCTCCCCCACAGTATAACCCTTGTTTTCACTGCATTTGATGTTGGTATACTTTGAGGAGGGGAAGGGAAAAAACAAATTGTTTAAATAGGGATACAGGTGGACCCATTGCAACAATGAGATGTACAAGACGTTATGTCAAAAAATGAACTTTACAACTTGGGCAGTGGGGGCAGGGGGGTGGGGGGGACAAGGAGATGGGAAGTTATGGTAAGGGGAAACAAAGGAGGAGGCAATAATGTTTGATAAGAAATGTACTCATTACCTTGTCCATGTGATTGTAACCCCTCTGTAAGGTATTTTCACAATTAAAAAAAAAAACTCTAGCTGATTTCTAAGAAATTTATACTCCAAATCACAAGAGAAAAAAAGGACAATATCTTATATAAAACTGTACTAATAACTTTTTTAAAAATAAAAAATATTTCTATTTTAGCAAGATGAATTTAGTAAGAACTTGGAAATGGCTTAAGAGCAGTAACACTAAAATACAGCAATAAAAATGACCAGACTGAAGACTACAGAAATCAAATACTAAGAAAGTACTATGTGAGATTCTATGACGCATGAAATTATATCAACATTTTCTCTAAGATATGGGCTTGACTTCCTAAAGGAGGGCTATAGAAAAATATTTGAACACTAATTGATGACAGGACTTCCTCTTATTTAATACCTTTCATTGTTCCAGCTTGCACCACCTGACTCCATTTCCTGTTTAACTGAACATCTTTTGTGGCCTCTTGTTTCCTCATTTTATAAGGGGAATATTTCATTTTCCACAATCAACTTGGATGGCAAATTTCAGATACAAAGCCTCCTTTAGCAAAACTCTTACTCTACTTTTCTTCTTTTAGAGTTGTCTTATGGCTGACATACAAATGATTAATTTTAGGAGTCAATCTGACAAGATTAAGGAAGGCCTGAGGGCATTATTTCTAGGTATGTCTTTGAAGCTGTTTTTGAAGATGTTTCTCTTCAAAGACCTCTGGCTGAGTCCGGTGGGACATATCTACATCTGGTGTAAATGGGCATCACCCAATAGACAGAGCTCAGATAAGATTTAAAATAAAGGAAAGTGATTTTTCTCTTATATAGCTGGGACATTTCTTTTTCTCTTGCTCCTAGACATGAAAACTCCCAGACTTGGCCTTAGACTTTATTTTTACCGGCTGCCTTTTAGTCCCTCAGAACATCAGCCTTGGATCGAGATGTGCTACACCCTTTTTAACTGTGTAGTTTGAAGTTAAATATAAATTTTCTCCATTTCTATAATATGAATCCTTATATCTAACTATATTATCTATCTACTTACCTATCTGTCTATCTGTCTGTCTATACACATATCTTTCTTCCTATCAATTATCTACTACTTATCATATTATATATTATCCATTTATTGTCATCTATTTGTATGTCTATCTACATATCATCTATCTACCTATCTCTTCATTCCTATATACTTATCTTGATAACCTTGTATATTACATTGGTGTGTTTTAGAAACCTTATTGAATGCTTTAAGATAATGACAGCATAGATAGCCTTTATTTTCTTCTATAAGTCACATATTATACATTGTATCCTCTTCATAAAATAAAATTTTACATCTCAAAACATGCAGGTCAGAGTTTGCCAAAGATTTTGTAAATGTTGAAGAAATGTCATCTATTTCTAAACCTAGAATGTTTTCCCTGACTTTTAGCAAAATTCTTAAACTGACCTAGTTTTATCATTAGGACTAGTTTCTTGTTGTGTACTATCCAATTTCTGATATCTGAGTTAAAACAGGAAAGATGAGAAGGAAGAAAATATAAAAACTATCTGTGAAATGATCTTCTCAAACAGAAGACATAAATCTAAAACAAATGTCAGCCATCAGGAATACATCTGTAGTATGATCACAGAACTAAAATGAAGATAAGTTTGGCTTGCACATGGTACACAAAGAGGACAGTGCAAGATAAAATTAGGAGATTAAGCAAGACAGGTCATCCACTGCTTTGTAAATTAGGTTGCATAAATGATTTCAAATTTGTTTATTAGAACGTTTACCTCCAATTTCAATGGCATGGCTTTTGGTAAGCTGATGCTTCCACTGAGAACAAAAGAAAAGGTCAGCTTCAGAAATGAATAAACAAACAAATGGAAAAAAAATTAGAAGCAAGTATTGGAAAAAATGAAAAAAATAGGATTAAAAAGATGAGGCTGACATTTTGGAGGCACACAACATTTCACTCAGCAATTGTTGTGCTTTAAAAGAGTGCAGAAGGCTAAAAATCCTGCCTCTCACTGGACAGAATGATGCTTAGGGAAAAGAATAAATAGCAAGTCTTATTCTCTTAATTATGAAAAGGAGAGGAATAAAAATGGCACAAAATTAAATAGACCATTCACTAGGAAAGATGTCTGAAGGATTAAGAACATGGTAAAGTTCTCACCATCAGGACTCATCTAGGAAAAACACATCAAAGCCACAGTAAAATATCTGAAAAGACAAAGTAATGGGAAGATTGTGGAGTCACTAGAACTCACATTATTGTCACACAATATAAAGTGTTACAACCATGTTGGAAAAATGTCTGAGCATTTCTTGTAAAATTGCAGCTGCAACTTCCCATGACCCCATCATTCCAATCCTACGCATTCACACATGAAAAATGAAAACATGTGTCTACCAAATACATGTATGAATATTCACAGCAGATTTAGTCATAATAGCCCCAAATGGGAAACATTCCCTGTGTCTGGGTAACGGAAAATAAACAAATATATAGTAGCGAATTAATAAAATGGAAAATTGCATAGAAATTCTATTCAATCAATTAATCTACAAAAATCTCACTTTGAGTAGAAAAATCTTTGGTGAGTGCAAAAAAGTGTTTTATTTAGTTTTGTTACACCACAGTACAGGCAATTTTTAGCTACAGTGGAAAAGTCTTCAGAATGTAAGGTCTGCCCTGGGAAGACGACTTCTCTTGGCTGAAGTCTCTGCCCAGTACCTGCATCACATAGGTAAATGTCACACCTGGAGACAGTCACCCCACTCCTACTTACATCCACATCTGGTGTGGCCACACCTTCTCCCACCCCTGGCTTGATAAGTCCTGGCCCAGCTGTGGTTCAACCCTTTTTCCGGGCTGCTTGGGCTTCTAACTTGACCAGAGGCAACCTGAAGCTCGAAAATAAACCTTTCCTTTGCTGGAATACCACGTGCTGCTGCTCTCTTTCCGATCAATCATTGTTTCACTGGGTATGGTAGCCCAGGATCATAACGTCAGGCTTTGTGAGGATTTGGAGGCAATCCTGGACTATATAGTGAGTTTGAGCCCAACTTGAGCAGGATCTATGATTATTAGTTTTATGTGGTATCTTGATTAAGATGAAGTATAACCTGCTTACTGGCAAAACACTTTCATTAAGTGTGCCAGTGATGCTGGTTTTGGAGGTGATTAGAATTCAAATGGGTAGACAGAAAAGACTCAGTTTCCCAATGGAGGCAGATATCGCCCAGTCCTTTGAGGATCTGAGTAGAACAAATTCCCCACCCCTCCCCCCACCCTTTATCACTCCCCTCGGCAAAAAAGTAAAAAACCCTCACAAACCAAAGAACCCAAAGGGCTCCTTGTTTCTACTCTGGATCTGGAATAGTCTCATCTAATCTCTGATAACATGGCTCTTGGTTCTCATTCCTTTGAACTCAGATTGATATTTATTCGATTGATGCACTGTTCAGGTCTCCAATTCATATGGAATTATATCACTGGTTTGTTGGTTCCGTTTTCAGACTACTTATCATAGGTGATTCATAGTAAATCTGTGTGTGTGTGTGCGCGCGTGTGCAAGCACATCTACTATTGTTTCTTTGGAGAACCCTAACAAATGCAGAAACTTTGGAAATATTAGTAATGTATATAATGGTAGCTTCATGGATTATTAAAGTGTATAACTTTCTCAAAACTTTTCCATTATATATTTAATATACTTCCATTAAACAAAATTTCATGTTTTTAACTATTATTTATGTTCTGAGAAGTTTGTGAAATATGTATTATTTAAAACTCTAAAATTGCATAACTATAGAAATAACTTGACTTATTTAAAGGTTTTGTAGATTTTTTTTCAGAAGATTCAGGATGATAATTTCATAATCTATGTTTTTCAAACATACTTATTATAAATTTAGAAATGTGAGGCTTTCACCTTTAATAAATAATAAATGTTAGCTGTCACTCTATGCAAAAATATCTAAGCTGTCTAAAATCTCAGGAATATATGTTCACAATTTTTATTGGTTTCCCTTACCATTTATAGTCAAAAGCAATTTTCTTATTGATGTTTATACTTCAATAATATCTAGTTTATCCTGATATTCTTTTTATGTTTGTATTGTAGAAATACTGTACAGAGGGCTTACAGTTATATTAGTACGGTAATGAGTATATTTCCTATCAAGCATTGTTACCTCCTTTGATTTTCTCAAAGAATTACTCTCTGTTTACAGAGAATTATGAGTATAGGAAACACATGATAAACTATGATTTTTGGAGTATTTAAAATTTCCCCCAAATTCATGTTTACACATTATTATGCAGTTAGAAATAAATTTTGTTTCTTGGTCGTGAGTCTTGAGCTCTGGGCTTGGGCACTGTCCCTTACCTCTTTAGCTCAAGGCTAGTGCTCTACCCCTTCAAGCCACAACACCACTTCTGCTTTTCTGGTGGTTAATTGGAGATAAGCGTCTCATGGACTTTCTTGCCCAGGCTGGCTTTCAACTGTGATCCCCAGATCTCAACCTCATAAGTAGCTAGGATTACAGGCATTGCCTGACAGAAATACATTTTTATATTATTAATTTCAGAATTCTCTTAACAGTCACTTAGAGTCTAGGTGACCATAAGCCATCTATTTTTTTTTCTTACCAAGGTAAATAAACACCTAATAGTATTTGCCTACTAGTTGACTATTAAGTGAAAATTTCTGTAAAACTGATCTGTTTTTAAAATTATGTAGAAGTTTTATTTTGACTGTTTTATTTTTCATTTATAACTTTGGAGAATAATAGACTTAACCAGTCTATAATGAGAATATAAACATTGCAGTCATGTTTTTGCCTAAAACTAAAGTCTGGCTATTCTTATCCCAAAGTGTGTGCTAGTGGGGATTTCTCTTTATGCTCTATATATTGGTGTGACATATTCACTGATAGTGAATGCACTTTGGTTGCAATTTACATATTTTCATTCAAAAAAGGGATAAAGCAGGGAATCCCTTTGTCAAAACTGTCTGCACTGTAATGTGAAGCTCTGCTTTTTTTCACATTTACACTCAGGATTGTTCCAACATGTTGTGATTGAACTTGCTTCAACCTCCATGCTCCAAGAGCCCTGTGACTTTTCATATAGACACACACAGGCTGGGAGTTGTCAGGAACACCTAGATGTGTGCATAACTTTCACAAGCAACTTGAAGTATTCAGGTGCAGCAGAGGTTAGCTTATTTAATATTTTCCATCATATATACATAAAAAATAATCTTTTGGATGAAAGGCAGAACCAAACCAGCTATTACTGTCAGCAGAAGGAATTTAATGTTGCTATTAGAAAGAAGATAACTTTTGTGAATGTCGATGTATTGCAACAAGTGTGACATACGGTATTTCTGAAGCGAATTAAATGTTTCCTTCTCTGCTGTTCTTATATTTATAAGCCTCTTATTCTTACTTTGACCTTTTATCCTACATTGGAAAAGTTCTTTGTAAGAGGAAAAATGCAAAATAGTCAGATTTTCACTTATTTTATTTAATCCAATGTACTTTATTCTCAAGAGCAGTATATTCCTATGCCTCGGTGTCATAATCTTAGCTCAACATTATTATTATTATTATTATTTTGTGAAGAACAGATTAAAAATAAGTCATTCCTCCTTAGTAACAAGTTATTTGATTTCTTTATGGTTTTACAAAATTAAATCCTCACATTATAGACATTATCTCTTTGAATGGGATTGCAGGCAATGAAAGTGGATGATTTTGAAATAAAACAAAGTTGCTGTTTATAAAGGGCTTTTAAAAATATCAAGACTCATCAGTACTTGATGATTTATGTTGAAATAGGCATGAAATAAATAAATATGAAAAAAATTGAGATTGAACATGCTTATTTCAAGTATTTTACAGGACAAACCAAAATGATACCTTCTCAGAATTAAGCAAGGGAAAAAAAATCACTTTTAAAATTTGTCCTTAGTCAGGCACTGGTGGCTCATACCTGTATTCCTAGCTACTCATGAGGCTGAGATCTGAGGATTGCACTTTAAAGCCAGTCAGGACAGAAAAGTCAGTGAGACTCTCATCTCCAGTAAACTACTCAGAAAAATCCAGATGTGGCACTGTGGCTCAAGTGGCAGAGAGCAAGACTTATGCAAAATCATGCTCAGGGACAGTGCCAAGGCCTTAAGCTCAAATCCCAGGACCAGCAAAAAAAAAAAAAAGATCTTTAAATAATCCCTGCATTCCTTTATGTATTACATATTGTCTCATTTGCCCTTATTATCCATGTTTATAAGAAAAATTAAGCTATATATGCTATAAATATCTGAGTCAATCATTATTAAGGAAAGTTCTTTTTTCCAACCTCTCCTTAAAAAAGTAAAATGACATAATAGAGGCAGAAAATTCTTTAAACATCATTGTGTACGTATCATTAAGTCTTGAGAATGCAATTATTCTGACATTAATTAGGATTCTTCAATTCTTCTTGGACCTCATTTTCTTATTAGGTATGCCCACAGTTGGAGCAAGAATGTTCTTTATAAAATCTTAAGAATTTATTTTGGGGGGGTCATATGTTGGGGCTTGAACTCAGGGTCTGGGTGCTGTCCCTGAGCTTCCTTTGTTCAAGGCTAATGCTCTACCAATTGAACCACAGTGACACTTCCAGGTTTTTCTGAATATATTATTGGACATAAGAGTCTCACAGACTTTCCTGCCAGGGTTGGCTTTGATTTGCAATCCTTAGATCCCAGCTTCCTGAGTAGCTAGGATTATAGGCATGAGCAGCAGGTGCCCATCTAGGAATTCTTTTTACAACAATATGTGGAAGTAGAAGTTTACAGGTAAGGTCTATCACTCATAATTGGGAGACATTTACTTTGGTTTTATTTTGATGACTTCTACCATCTTGCATAAATTCATTTTCAGTAATTTATCATTTAGTCCTCAAGCTAGATAATTCAATCTCATTCCCCCAAACTCAATATTGTTTTATGCTTTTCCCTTATGCCCTTCTTTCTAAAGAAGAAAACTAAAAACAATAATAATAGCTGAAATACAAAATCATTACAAAATAATAATAGTTCACATTTCAATGATACTATGATGTGTCTTGTACATTGTTTTATATATATATATTATAAATGATTGCCTTGTATACTCAGTTTTATGTATGCATATACTAAATTGTATGTATATATACTAAGTTTTATACATAATTTTTACAATTGTACTATTTAATAACAGCAAACTGAATATGAATTTAGATTTGATAAACTGAGGCAACATTTTCAAACATTTTCTCATGCTGTAAACCTTTTACATGTTACAGATGGATTTGTATGCTCTAGATGTTATACTTTCTCATGTAATGAAGAGAAATGTGATCTCCCTTCTTTCCATAAGATGTACACTTTTGAATGTTTCCCTTTTGAAAGAAAAATACAGAATAAAGAATTTTACTTTCTCCCTACTATTGCATAAACAATGTATCCTGGGTTGAAAGCAGAGCATCGTGGCTGGATAGTGTTGTTTGAAACTCATATAAGGAGCAGTAGTCAAGTTATAGTTGGAATGATTTACAGTTGGGATTGATTTTATGGCATCTCTGTCAATCACTTAGACAAGAAATATTTATCTCAGTCTAGCCAAAGTAGAGGATAAATAGTTTTCTTGAGCCAAAGAATTATAAATTAGTGATTTGCATGGTCTGGTACAGGCAAAAGAGAGCTGTATTTATCTTTGTCACAGGTAAACTAGGAGATCTCCACAAGTCTTATGGGGGTCCTAAAAATGAGTAGAGAGTGAATCTAGATAAGAAGTAGAGAAGATTGTACTTCATGGTAAGATATTTTCCAATGTACCATAGATTGGAAAAAAAAATTATTGTTGATGTTTCCAGAGCTCAGGTGAAATTCATTATTATCAATGTTTAAGACTTTTCTCACTTCTACCTAACTTTTACATGTGGCAAAGTTTAGTCCACTACTGTAGTATGGCATTTTGATAAAGGAGATACTTATACCACTTAGATCTATGGAGTTTAAAAATAAGTATTATTAGCTTCAACTCTACAAAGAACGTGCTCAGGAAAACAACAGATTTCCAAAGACACATGTGTTACTTATTACCACTTTATATTCTCCTTTGGAACATTCTTTTGCATTTCCTAAAGCTTGTCCTTATCATCATTCATTTAAAGATTTTATAATCATCTTAGTTATAAGAATAGAATTTCACTCTATAGCAAAAATGCCTTCATTTAGGCATTCTTACTATTTTCTTAAGCTATATAGAATCATAAATAACAAAAAAATTACCAGATAATTATATGGAAAAAGTATAACAAGAATATAATCTCTTTAAATATTGGTATAATGTTTGGAATTTAAGTTGAATTCCATATACTGTCAACATTTGTGAAATAAAAATAACTATAAACTACAAAGTGAAATACTGGCCAATGGAAAGTATTTATTTGATTAGTATTGTGTAACATATTACAAATGTATTAAATGAGCTTAATTGTTGCTCACATCATAATAAGAAGCAACATTTTTATTAGTTCTTTTACAGGAAATGATTATTAGCTGAAATGCAAAGCTTTGCATACATTACTTAATATCTACAAGGACCAAAGTATAGAAATGATCTTATTGTGAATCAATAAAGTACAAAGTAGTATTCAGAAATACTAAAGTATAAAAATGACCTTGTTGTAAATCAATAATGGACAAAATGGTATTCAGAAATACTAAAGATAACTTTAAAATACTCCATGTACATATGTGAACAAGGAAGGAGGTGACTTGAAGTGATAGGTGTTTTGGGAATAGATTGGGGGAGATTGATGGAAAGGTGTTATATTGATCATATACTGACAAATTGAATTTAACCCACTTTTTTACAAGTACTTAAAATAGTAATAATAATAAATGAAATAAAGATAACATTTCAATATGCTAGGTTCTACTGACTACTTCCTTTCCCAGAATTGAGGCAAAATGTGTAAGTTTCTAAAGTATATAAGTACAGCAAGAATGATTCAGGCTTAGAATTAGAAAATGGAGTTGTCGCTGTTCCAATTGTCTTCTCACTTACAAAATATCTCCCAAGTATTTGAAAGCATGAAGTAGATTTCTTAGAATAGAGCATCTGTTTGTACTGCTATAATAAAACACTATAAACTAACTGGCTTGTAATATGAATAACAGAAATTTAATGAGAAATGCAAGATCAAGCTCCTGCAGATTTTTTATTTGTTCAGTGCTGTTTTCTGGTTTACAGATTCTCTCACATTACCCTTCCTTGTTGAAAGAAATAAAGGAAAGGATTTTTATCAAAGCCCTAATCTCCTTCATGAAATTCTGCCATCCTAACTTAATCTATTTCCTCATAGGCCCTAACCTAATACTATCAGTTTGAGTGTTAGCATTTCCACATATGAATTTGGCAGACACAATTTTCAGGTCAGAGATTTCTAGCCGTTATCTGAAAGGAAGTTATATTTTTCTTACAATGGAAAGACATTTGCTTCGTCCTCTAAGCCTCAAGTCTTAACTCCTAACATAAATTCACATTTAAATTTCAGACCTTCTTCTCATTGTCATGTAAATCATGCATAAGTAAAATTCAGTTACCTCCCAAAAGACTGTGACTAGTACTACCATCAGTTTGGGCATTAAGATTTAAATAGAAGAGTTTTAGGGGGCACATAAACTTTGGAGGCACATTTTCATGTTATGGAATATAATTTACCAGAAACAATTAACCAAATATAATTAACTAGAAAGCCTAAGCTTTCTCATGTATGTATGGCTTTACATATATTTTAATAACAATTCAAGGTTGTTATTGTAATTCAAGGTGTTTCATAATTTTTAACTCAATTTGTCAAAGTCTCCATGTATTAATATGTAATAAGGGTCCACATCTTCGTTTTATAATTTCTGAGACAGATGCAGGGTGTTTCTGTGATTTTTAGTGATGTCAATCTACCCCTTGGGGTTCCTAGAACACTTGTACTTCCACTGATTCATACTCAATTGAGTTTGGTTTATTCCACTTGTAATTTTATTTTGAACTTGTAGTAGTTTATTATTATATATTGAGCACATGCTCACACCACACAGGAGAATAAGCTAAAACACAAGTAAGTTAAACTATCTTGATAGTCACCCAATCTCTGTTCATGTTGGCTCAGAATACAGAAGGTTTAGGTCCATAATGTAAGTCAGTATTACATATAATTAATACTGTTTTATAGAACACATCACTATGTAATTTACTAATGAACAAAATAGTATTTATTTCATGTATTAGCTAAGTGAATAAATGTGTAATTGCAGTCTTATTTCTTTTATATTAAGAAGTAACTCATTCTCATGGATGTATCTAATTCCATTGTTTATATATATCATATTTTATTAATCTATTTGTCCATTGAAGAACATCTGGGCTGACTGCACACCTTGACTATGGTAAGCAATGCTGTAATGAAGACTGGTTTTTCTGGTAGTTTTAGTGTGTCTGTCTTTGTGATCTACTGGAGAATGGTCCAGGAGTGATAGGAAGATCTACAAAGGGAAGATCCACATTTACATTTTTAAGGAACCACCATACAAGCTTACATTCCCACCAACAATGTAATAGTGTTCCCTTTTGGCCACACATACACCAGCATTTATTATTAGTTTTCTTGATATTGGCCATTCTAATTAGGGTGAGGTAGCATCTAAACGTTGTTTTGATTTGCCTTTCCTCTAGATGACTTTCAATAAATCTACAAATAAATACACTGGATGGTAAGCAAGAGGTTACAAATGAATTAACTGGAGTGTAATAGAATCTATGGAGAGTGCAAATACTATAATTCTTTAAAAAGACTTAGTCGAAACCCAACATAATAAGTATCAGGAGACATGGTTTTGCAAGAGGAGGGGTGGGGTGGGTGGGGCCAACGGGAGAAGGGTAGAAGATGGGAGAAGTGGGGAAAAAGCAAGCAAGAATTCGTTATACTACAGAACTGAGAAATATAAGGGAAGAGGTGGGTCAAAGGAGGCTGAAGATGTTGAAGTGGGAACACAGACCAAAATGCATCATACACATAAACCACTTTGTTAAATGGCAAAAACATCAATACAAAACCTAATATAAGGTAAGTAAGGGAAGGGGTAAGTTAAAAAGTATAGGTGAGAATGTTGAAAGGGGTGACACAGGTCAAGATTCACAGTATTCATAAATTGCTCCAGTGAGTGGGTGAATGGCAACTCCTTTGTACAACTACTTAATATTTTTTGTTATCATAAAAATATTTGAAAAAGAAATCAACTTCCCATTTTAGGTGAATAAAATAAAACTGCATTTAATCTAAAAAAAGAAATAATATCTTGATTAAACAATCCTTTGCTGTATTATAGTAATGGTTGTGAATAAGCACAAATGAGAAATTATAGAGAAAATTGATATACACCTGTAAACCATAATTCTCTATAATTAGGAAAAGAGAAAGTAAAATGGAAAGAATAAAATGGAAAAAGAAACATTAATTCAAGCTTGAGAAATATCTAAAACAAATATAATAGACATGTTGGAAATATCTTACCAAAATAATTTGCTTTTATCAGATGTTGCTTAAAAGCTATTAAAAATCATCTTGAGCGTACAATTTTATCAATAATTTTCTAAAATTATCTGTTTTTTATTTGGTTGCAACATCTATATTAACTGATCACTGTAAATTTTGATGCAATTTGTACTTACACAAAAACGTTGTGTCTGATGAGAAACCAATGATCCACTGGGGTTGTAGCAAATTGATATATCAGAGAGATTCTTCTTTTTTATGTTTTTCATTGTAAAAATAGTATACAGAGGGGTTACAGATACATGGAGCATTGTTACCTCCTCCTTTGTTTTTCCCCTACCATCCCTTCCCTCCCCACCTCCCCAACTCCCCCCCCCAACCTCCAAGTTGTAAAGTTTGTTTTCTACATAGTGTCTTGTACATCTCGTTGTTACAATGGGTCCACCTGTATCCTTGTTTCAGCATTTTGTTATTTCCCCTCCCCCCACCCCAGCAAATTAGAAAAATGTATATACAAGATGCAGGTCACCGACATCAAATACAGTGAAAACAGGGGTTATACAATACAACAGAAACAAAAAAATCTCATAGTACATTTTAGATACATTAAAAACAATAGCAAGAAAGAAGTTGATAACTGAGCCATATAAGAATATAGAGCCGTTATGTCGAAAACGAACTTCACAACTTTGGTGGGGGGGGGGGGAGGGTTGGGTGCGGGGTGGGGGGAGGATGGGATGGGAAGGGGAAACAAAGGAGGAGGCTACAGTGCTTGATAAGAAATGTACTCATTATCTTGCCCATGTCAGTAACCCCTCTGTACCGTATTTTCACAATAAAAAATGAATATAGAGCCATATAAGAATATACATATATTCTTATATGGCTCTCTCTATACATAGAGAGAAAAAAATATTGCTTTCTGCATCTTACTGATGACATGACATAGAAGAACTTTTATGTAATATAAAAACAATTCGAATTCTCAAAAAAATCCCATGAGCTTTGCCAGGCAAGTCGTTTGAGCAACATGAGATGACATTTTATTTGGGGCCAAAGAAAAGATCAGGCAGTGACATTTTATATGATCAAAGACATAGAATTCTAGATGAATCTTAAATGCTTTGTACTCTGTACTACTCTCTTGCACTTATTACAGTGAATATTCTCTGTGAATTTATCATCTATACAGGAGTGACAGGTGCAAAACATACATCTAACATGTGCTAAGGGAAGTTGTAGGTCTTACAAACACACACAGATAGGTAATTTATCTTGAAACTATACTCCCACTGAATAATCTATTTCTCATGGAGAATTCACAATCAATGGTGAGAAACTGATCAAAGTTACATATTTGAAGGTTTCATATTAATTTCTTGTTTAACTAGCTTGGAGACTTTGGCCATCCTTTACATAGTATATACTTCTTGTCCATACTATTCTAGTGCCTACCTAAGTCAAGATTGGGATCACTGGTGTGTGTGTGTGTGTGTGTGTGTGTGTGTGTGTGTGTGTGTGTGTGCGTGTTTAACATAATTACTACCAGATGATGAAGGAAATGCAAGTTAATCTAAAAAATGTGATAGAAAGAAACAAAAACTGGGATTATATTTTATCATTTTCTTGGTCTAAAACTTCTTTGAAACATTATAAGATCCAAATAAACAACATTTATTTTCTGCTACCTTCCCGGTCAAGAGAATTTCTGTTCATATTTTTCCTGGAAGCAATAGATGTTGCAAAAATCTACATTTAAATTTCATACTTTACCTTCACAAATAATAAATGTGACAAGTGTTACTAGCTTGAAAAGTAGCTTCCAATGTTTTGCATGATACTTTAGTCTTCTCTTTGGAAATGATTTTTTTCTTATTGTTGTATAATAAAATGTTGCACTCACAAATATTGGCGTATTCTTTTTTATAATTGAATGTATTTTATATGGAAATATTTTCAGAATATGCAGTGTGACATACTAAGAGAAGAGAAAGTCTAGTTCCTTTGTCCTTTTAGCCAATACAGTAGAAAAAGAATGTTTAACTTTTAATGTCCTAAGCGAAAACATACATCCATGAAAAGAAATATGGACACAAAAGTTAAAAAATTCCTAATCTAGGATAAATCTAGAATGGCTGCAAATGTCATTTAGCAGTAGATACTCCAAAAACATCTCACATTTTTATAGCCAATTAAAGTAATTTTCCTTTTTATATGGGGTGTTATTTTGAACCTCTAACGTTAACATTATTGGGAAGAGTTTCATCATAGTGCACTCAAAAGGAAAATCTCGTATCACTGCTCCACAGCTGTTTTGGGGACATGCTACAAAGAATGATTTTTGGGGGGGGGGGTCAGGTCGTGGGGCCTGAACTCTGGGCCTGGGCGTTCTCCCAAAGCTCTTCAGCTCAAGGCTAGCACTTTACCACTTGCGCCACAGCGCCACTTCCGGCTTTTTTTTTCTCTGCTTATGTGGCCCTGAGGAATCGAACCCAGGGCCTCATGCATGCAAGGCAAGCGCTCTACCACTGAGCCACCTTCCCAGCCCAAGAAGTATTTTTTAAAGAAAAAATCTTTTGAAGTATAAACACAAATTAAAATGATTAGGTAACTCCTATCCAGATCGTTTAAAATAAGGTGTACATTAATATTTATTGAAATGTTATAACTAGCTCTCTGCTTATTGTGAAATTCCTTCTCTAGATACACACCACTTATATAAGCAGAGAATTATATTGTCATCATTCTCTTTTGTTTGTGCTAAATTGGCAAAATTCTTCACTTGGAGCATTTAGTCTATACTTCCAATATATAGTGCATTCTTATTAAAAGTCCATACTGTTCACACATCTTATCTCACAGAAGAATATTCACCAGCTATTGGGGAACTGAACATTCTGCCTCAACTGCATTATAATGTATTTTTACAATCTTTTATACAATTTATTTCTGTAGGATAATAGCCTCCATTCTGATCATGTATGATGTTTTTATAAAAGTTGACACATTTACCATTCATTAATGATACAAATGTATTTTTTTTCTGGGAGAAAGAAGAAATGTCTAAATTTCAGGCCAAAACAAGTTTTTTTTTGAAAATTTAAAAATAAGATATTAAGCCTGAAATCCTAGCTAGTCAGGAGGCTGAGATCTAAGGATCAAAGCCAGCCTGGGCAAGAAAGTCCATGACACTCTTATCTCCAGTTAACCACTGGAAAACCAGAAGTGGCCCTGTGGCTCAAGTGGCAAAGCATTCACCTTGAACTGAAGAGCTCAGGGACAGGAAAAAAGATATTAAACTGTGAATAATCTTACCAACCCCTTATGTCCACAAATGGACATATGATTTTTCAATAGTTTTTAAACCATTATAAAAGGTTCAGAATTATTAGTATTAATAAATGTAACAAAGCATACATCATTTTTAAAGCTCTAGTGTGCTGTTTTATATTGTTGTGTAACCTTCTGACCCATTTTAAATGAACAGGTAGGGGATCATTTTAATAGTTTTTTTCCTGCTGGTTTGTGGGATTATCTAGCTAGCACAAACCCTAACCAAAAATGTACTTGGGTATTTCATCTCATGGGAAGATATCTATGCCAGAAAGTTTTGTGTTGAGTTGGCATCTCTGAGGAATACAAGTGAATAAACATCACAGAAACAGGCAAGAAAGGAGAAATATTTGCTCAACAATCTGCATGCCACAGCAATATGCAACCTCATTTATGATATGTTAGCTCAGCCAGAAATGACATGATGTTATAAATCACTATTTTTTTTCAATTTTGAGGATGGGATATAGGAGAAGGCCATGTTCAGTTCTGCTCATAAAATCAATAAAACTACACAGGTTGGACTTTACACAAGATTTTAACAAATCTCAGAGGAAGTTCAATATCATAGTTATTACTATTATTTTCTTCTTAGAAAAAGAAGGAAATGAAAACATTTTTCCTCCAAAATTTGAAACATTATAGTATGGCCTAGAAGAGTTTTATTTTTTTATTTAATAGGCATAAATTTTTGATTTATTATTTTTCATAAGTGAATGCTTTAACAAGTAAATATTAATAACTTTTTACTTTCCCTTTTCCCAGTGAATTGATCATCTCAAATTTTGGCTTACTGAGTTTTATTTTAGTTTTAAGAAATAGTTCTTAGCCAAAATTGGATATATATGTATGTGAACACACATGCACACACACAATGTATTTTTGAGATTCAGATACACTATGTAATAGGACCATGGGGAATCAAACAGCTGTTTTCAACAGGAAAGATTGCTCTGGTAAAAAAAAAAAATGAGAAAGACATGTGCTTGCAAAGGCATTTGCCTGTCAAGGAGCCAATGGGCCTTCTCTCTGGTTCCAGTTCTCCCCATCTGGGTAAAATGGATCAGAAATAAGAGACAAATTATCTGATAGAAGAAACAGAAAAGTTTACCCTGTGTGTTTCAAATGTTATCTATTTTCCTGGACACATTTTTCTGATTCTACAAAGTTCATCAACCTAACGGTTGAGTTTGACTTTTGGTTTTGGACTCTGGGTATTATAGCTATTCTGTCTTTTTTTTTTTTTTTTTTTTTTGCTTTAGTAAAGAGCAGTGAGTATCATTGTCCAACCTTTATTTTGTAAGGTAAAGGAGACTTGTAAGGCATATCAAGATGAATCATCTTATAAAACTCTCATTGCTTATTTCATCCATTTAATCCACAAACATTTATTGCCTATTTCCTATGTCTAAACCCTTTAATTGGACAGAGAAATTGACAGTCTCTGCTTGTAATGGAGCAAAGAATCTTGTGAATGAGATTGATTACTAAAGATTCAATAGGATGAAACAAGACCATCTATCTGTCTGTCTGTCTGTCTGTCTATCTATCTATCTATTTACCTATCTGGTACAATTTGAGCAATAGGAGAAAGTACGGATGAATACAGGAGTCTGACAGATGGAAATAAATATATCATCTTTATTTATAACAAAACTTTGTTGGGAGACCTGGCATGCTAACACTCCATCAAAAAATGACACTTACTCACTCAGGTACAGACATAGCTAGAAAACCACAAACTTCCTCCAGTGAGGTTATCCCTGTAAAATTTATAGCCTGGAGAGACCCCTGGCCTTACTCTAAAGGGTTATAAGCTAAGCTAAACATGTCAGGTTTCTTTATGTTAAGTCTCTAATCAGAAATTTCACTCCTACACCCACAGGGAGAAATGGATAATTGGTGTGGAAAGAGCCTTGAAGTGTTATTCTAGTGATTTCTTCCACATTTCAACAAAAAGAGCTACACTATAAGAAGCACATAGTATACCAAGGGCTTGACAGGGTTCAATGACGGTATGACAGACCTTCCCTGGGGCTGAAAAAACCTAACCTTTGTTTTACAAGTCACCTAAAAAAATTGGTATTGGGGAGCTTGAAGCCTAATGTCTCTCCCAGATAATTCCCAAATACAGCACGGAATAAAATAATATAAATAAAACTTACAATACAACATGTCCTGACATTTTGGCCACAAGAGACTTCAAGACATAGAAATGGATTATTTGCTATGGATCTTTAAAAATAAAAGAAATGAACTGGAAAATACTATCATATCATTTGCTTGATGAAGAAATAGTCCAGCTCACTCAAAAAACTGTTGCAACTATAGAATTTACTTCAGTTAGTGACAATTTTAAACTTATGAAGGTATATTTGACATAATGAGTACATTTTTAGGAAACTGCCTTTTCTTATTTTAATAAGTATACTTTTCCTATTTTAAAACACAATAAATAAGAAATGCAAATCAAAGCAAGATTGAGAGATTCCACCCCATCCCAGTTAGAATGGCCAGTATGAAGAAAACTAATAATAACAGATGCTGATGTAGATGCAGCCAAAATGGAACTCTATCACACTGGTAGTGGGCAGATAAGCTTACTCAGCTTTCTGAAAAGAAGTGTGGAGGATCCTCAAAAATTAAACATAGAGCTCCCTATGATCCAGAAGTTCCATTCCTGGGCATGTATCCATCAGTCCTGATTCCCCTTAATGGAGAAATGGACCAAGAAAGTCTCTCTCTCTCTCTCTCTCTCTCTCTCTCTCTCTCTCTCTCTCTCTCTCTCTCTCTGTCCCTCCCTCTGTCTGTCTCTCTGTCTCTTGGTCTCTCTCTCTGTCTTTGTCTCTCTCTCTCTGTAACTATACTCATACATCAGAAGGAATGATATTATACTATTTATAAGAAATGGAAAAACTTGGAAAAATTGTATTAAGCAAAGTATGCCAGACCCAGAGAAATATAGGTTGCATGATTTACCTCATTTGTGGGAGCTAGAATGTGTATACAAATCTACAAGTTAACACACTGGGTGTTAAGCTAATAAATAAATTAGAAAAAAATATATTATGTGAAGTAAGCCAGGCCCAAAGAAACATAGGTGCCATGGTTTCCCTTATTTGCAATAACTAGCATATGTCTGAGACAAGCAGAAATGGCCAGATAAGTTGATTTTAGGCTAAATGAACCCTAAGATAAGGACTCAATTGGTTTTTCTTTCTTGCTATTGTTTCTAACATACTTATAAGATGATTTCTTTGTTGCTTTGTACATTTCTCCCCCATGGGGTTGTATTTGGTGTTGGTATAATTTGGGGAGGGGAAGGGAAAAAAACAAATTGTTTAATAGGGATACAGGTTGACCCATTGCAACAATGAGATGTAGAAGACGTTATGGCGAAAAAGGAACGTTAAAACTTTAGCGGGGAGGGGCAGGGAGGTGGGGAGATGGTAGGGATGGTAAGGGGAAACAAAGGAGGAGGCAACAATGCTTGATAAGAAATGTACTCATTACTTTGCTCATGTAATTGTAACCCCTCTGTATGATATTTTCACAATAAAAATGAATTAAGAAAAAAAGTGTAATAGAGAGCAAATACTGAAATACTTAAAAAAAGATGTCAAAGCCCAACAAAATAAGTATGAGGAAATAAGTACTTGTAAGAGAGAAGAGCGGAGACAAAGGGAGAGGGATATAAGAATGAATGGGGAAAAGGGAAGAATTCAGGCAAGGATTCATTATACCCCACTACTGAGAAAAATAAAGGGACAGCTAGATCAAAGAGGAATGAAAATATCAAAGTGATAATGCAGATTAAGACGAATTGTACACAAAAACTGCTTTGATATGTGGCAGAAAAATTTAATCGTTATCCTAAAACTGAGATAAGGGAAGGAGAGCATTGGGAAGGGTGGGTGAGAATGTGGAAAGGGGTGACATCCATCAAAATGCACTGTTGTCATAAACTGGCTTGGTGAATAGCAATGCCTTTTACAATTAATTAAAGGTAATAAAAATATCACAAGATAACACAACAAATACAAAGATTTTTCACTGAGAAATCACAAATGTTAACTCTAAATAAATAAATAAATAAAATTAGCTCATCTTAATTTAATCTTATAGATATCTTGAGTCTCTTTTTTTTAGAGTATAAAGAAACTTTTAATCATTACTCTTTAGACTTACATGGCTTTGCTGATCTTCCCTAGAAAAATATCTGAGTCTATACAGATAGAGCGTGACAGGTAGAGAGAAGTATTTTGTTAAACAGGTAGAGGTCTTGCTTATAAAACTTGCAGACCAATTTTAGCACTACACAATAACCCCACTGTGGAGAACAAATGTCCTGTTTGCTGAAGAATATCAACTGGTATGTTTAAATTCAGATGGCAATACTTTATTTTTTTGGTTGATTGCCGCAGAGATAGGAAGTTTAAATTTCAGTTTCTTATAGCACAATACCGAATTTTTGGACACTAATTCTGCAAATATTCTTATGCCTTCCTTGTGTCCAGAGTTCTGCAATTAGGTACACAATTTGACTTCCAAATTGTTCCTTCTACCTACCTAATTCTACCTACCTAATGGTATTTGTTTTTGGGTACTTTCAATTGCTTCAAATTGGATGGTTTCTATCACTGTTAAACAGATCTAGATCTTAGCTACTTTGAGATTACAGTGTCTCTAATATTCTACTCAGGGACAACAAATACCTGTGAAATTGAACATTCTTAAAAATTCACGAGTTTATACTGAAAGATGATTTAATTGTAAAGCTTTGACTTTGTTTTTCAAAATAACTATTAACAATATGTGCAATCATATTATTGAATAACTTCAGGATGCCATTTCAAAAGTTTTTAAAATATTGAGTGATTATTAAGTGATGCATTCTTTTCACTGTCCTGAGTACTGCCAGGTACAAGTTTATAATTAGATAATCAGCAAATCTGGCAGAGACTAATTAGATTTATCATTTGTCAGAAAGAAAAATTGTTGGAATGAGAATTACAAAACTATCAAAACACTCTGTACTTTAGATCCACACACACATTTGTTTCTGGATTTATGTACACAATAAAAATTATTTTCAAATTAGTTTACATTACTGCACTCTCTCTCTCATATGTAAGCATTCCACTCACAAGAAATAGTTATTTTAGTGTATTTAGATACTGCTGTGTTTATGTCATGGCAATTTTTATCAGAATGGAAGTAGTAGAGATTAGAAATATTGTGTAGACATCTTGCTTCCAACACTAGGAACACTAACTGCATTGTACAATTTTTGAATATATCCTATGGGAAAAGCCAAATGATATTGTTGAATACCACTGTGACTATCACAAGCAGAAACTTCTCACTTTTTTTGCAGACATTTTATTTTTTTCTTAAATGAAGATTTTCCTGATTTCTAATACTCATGATAGACACTATACACAAAGGCAGATTCATTGAGATGTACATATTCATTATAGTAAGTGATATTGTACTTGAACTTAATGGCCTTCTTACGTATAAGCCACAAATGGGACACTCAGCCTAAGGCCTTTCTGAGATTTTGTTAATTCATCCAAGGCAGACATGTATAACATTGTGACTTTAGTTTTTATGTATATGTCGAGGAGGTTTGTTCATCTTTCTGGCAGTAACAGTGCACAAGCTTTAATTCCTGCCTTCAAGAAATGTTAGTGAAAAGGCAAGACGTGAAACTGTGAAAGGATACTCAAGTTTATGTATTATCTAGCTTAGCATGATCCTTTCTTTCATTGAGATACGTCCCAATGCATATTATTGTTTTCAAGGGACATTTTCTATACTACTACTACTATCTTTAGCTCCAGATGCATTATGAACAAGTTGAGACTATCACACGTTTTATGAATTCCTATTTTAAATGACCAAGAACTATTCTGGGGTTGGGGAGAGAGCAATGGGAAGGGGGTGACTCTAATGAAGAATCATTGGACAGTTAAATGAGTATGTTAATTTGCAATTCCCTGGTAAAACCTTTTGCAGGTCAGAAAGAAAATAACAAAAGAGCTAATCAGAAATATCTAGGAATTGAGTTAGAATACACTTGATATAGTAAATATGTGTCCATATTGAAGCAACACACATCTAAGAAAAATATTTTCTTTCTTTCTCTTCCTTCCTTCCTTCCTTCCTTCCTTCCTTCCTTTCTCTCTCTCTCTCTCTCTCTCTCTCTCTCTCTCTCTCTCTCTCTCTTTTTCTTTCTTTCTTTCTGTCAGTCATGGGACTTGAACTCTGGCCCTAGGAACTGTCCCTCAGTTCTTCAGCTCAAGGTGAGCACTCTACCACTGAGTCACAGTACCATTTCTGGTTTTCTGGTGGTTAATTGGAGATAAGAGTCTCACAGACTTTTGTACCAAGCCTGGCTTTGAACCGTCATCCTCAGATCTCAGCCTCCTGAGTAGCTAGGATTACAGGCACGAGCCACCCGTGCCTGGCTAAGAAAAATATTTTCTTATCTTTGTAAAGAATTTTATTCTATTTTCTAACTAAACCAAAAAGCAAACCAGAATAATGATAAAAAGACATTAGATAAGAAAGCAGAGAGAATGTTATAAAACACTGTGCTAGTTTCTTATCATCAATAACTGATTATTAGGAAAATGAGTGAAAGAAGTAGGGGGGAAAATGAAAGAATTATTTAATTATTAAGCCCACAAAAATCTACTAAATTATCCATCTGATAACATGAAGCAGATGAGTAATTTTCTTTTGATAATTATTCTGAAGTTATTCATAGAAGTTATTCCAGAAGGTATTTTATGACACATATGGCTGGTGGAGAGAGGAGGGAATATGGAGCTCACAGGAAAAAAAATAAAATGAACAAGATAGAGAATGTAAGTCGATTCTGATTCAGAACATACCTGTTTTTATTTTTTCTCCACCCAATATACACACAGTAACTTACTTAATAGTCAATAGGTCCTGGCTAATAAATGTAGTGGTTCCTAACATTTGGGACATTTTGTTTCCTTTGGAAAATTAATTTGTTAAATTTATACTTCAAGTATGAGTATTAGAAAGTAGAGCTATACATACCTTGATGCCTACAAATAATCTAAGAACACTGAGCTCTAAATGATTATTAATTGTAATATATTCCATGCCAGCAAACTGCAACTATTATACATGGAGGTAGCAGAAAAATAAAATACTGTCTAGGAATTGCATGTTTGGATTAATAATGTTAGGTTTATTTTAAATGATCTGGTATTCAGATATTAGCTTATATTCCTGTTATCTTAAGCTACACATAAATATTAATTTTCATTAATATTTCTTATCCATTCCAGACATACCCACACAATGTTTATTTTTTCATTATCTGAATGCACTGAAAGATGCATTTAAATGACAATATGTATTTATTTTTCCAAATTAAATCTATCTAGTTCAGAAAACAGAATCACTGAATGGCTTTGTATAATTAAAAAATAGTGATTTCTTTGTTCTCTGTTTTGAATCAAGCCTTCAATGACAATATGTATTATTTAACAATACATTACCATTCAAAATAAGCCAAATTACACTTAAAGTAGCTAGTTATTACCAGATTTTTTTTGTTTTAAAAGCTTACTAGTAGAACATTTTGATATAGAAAAGACTTAACTTGAGCAAATTTATGTTGTAAATTACAAACTGAGAACAACACAAGTTTGAGGATAGAATTAAGCTCATTGTGCACAAACACAGACAAGAACAACAGTTGTTATTTTTTGCATTTTTGTACTGAAGCATGCTATGTTTAGAAATGACATTTAGTGTTTAGATTAACAATATTTTTATTCTGGCTGTGCACTTCTGCCCTGAGAAGGACAAGGAAACAGGAACACATCACTCTCCTCCTCCTCACAAAATTCCCCTGGAGCCTTATTTATATTGGGATGGATTCAAATTTGCTTTCAACATTTTAAGGATTATCCTCTTCCAGTCTAAATTATTGGTCTATATTCTCCTTGTTTTATTTACTTAGCTATGTTCAAGGTCTGTTCCATAATCCTTTCTCCTTGGAGATTAAAAAATGATGCTATAGTTTTATTTTATTCTACATTAATAGTTAAATAAACCCCATCTATCTGGAGACTGAGCAAGTGGGTGGTATTTTTAAGTGCTATTTTGAACTCATATATAATTAATGGTTGACCTTTCACATCTTAGAAAAAAAACATATTGAATGCCAAACAAATTTCTAAAAATAGTATTACCAACAATAGGATGACAGATAAAAGAGAGGGAGAGGATAGCAAAAACAAACTGCAATGAAAATAAATAACCAATTACTTCAAATTCCCCCTTTTTTCCAGGAGGAAACAAATGGGTCTACTTTGGTATACTTTAGACAGGTTAGATACTCCAGCTACTTTTCTGTTCAGCAACTCTTGGCTGTATCGTCCTAACTTTGCACTTGCATATGGTGGTGACTATATATCTCACTTTGTCTAGTGAGTGAAGACAGTATGTATCATTCTTAAGTGGAAGTAAGAGCCAGTGACTGACTTCACACACACCTTAGTCTCTGCTCTCTTCTGTGACTACTGACAATGACCCAGAAAATGCCAGTTCGAGCCTTGTTCTCATAATGAAGATGATGCCATAGGAAGAGGTCACAGATGACACAACACAGATATTTAAACCCAACCCAAAGTATATCATAATTCCTGCATTTACCGATATCTTTGTAGTTCTTTCTACTTTATAACCACTTAAACTTTACTAAGAAAAACAACTGTCTAAACATTATCTCTAAATTGAATATGAAAAGTTTACAGAAATACAACACTTTTATTTTCAAAGTTTTAATTTATGATGTAAAAGTAGTCATGAATACATCGTACCTATAGGAATTACTCTAAAGCTATAGCCATGGCTGTACTGCTTTAAAAAACACATTATGGTACGCATATGTCTTTGCATATGACACTTTATGTTCAAATGCTTATGTTCCCTTTTAGATCATTGTATTTGAATTATTCATTAGGATATTTATGTTAGAGCAATTATCAGTCAAAATGTTGCCTTCTTTTGTTTTCTCCATTATGTTGTTTGGATCTTATCAAGTATATATTGAAAGAATCTACATACTTCATCTCTTTTAAACCTTTTGGTACTTTTATTTGTAATCCTTTAATGACTATTATTGTATTTCATTTTTAGATATTTTATTATAGATAAGAATTCTTAAGTCAGGTGCTGCTGTCTCATGCCTATAATCCTAGCTACTCAGGAGGCTGAGATCTGAGTATCTAAGTTCAAACCAGCCTGGGAAGGAAAGTCCCCAAGACACTTACCGCTAATATAAGAAAATATAATATAATACTCAGAAAAATAATATAATACTAGAAAAAGTGGGAAGTGGTGCTGTGGCTCAAGTGATAGAGCCCTATCCTTGAGAAAAAAGAAGCTCAGGGACAGAGCCAAGGCCCTGAGTTCCAGCCCCTAGAGCAGCCATGTTCAGGAATTCTTATTCCTAGAGTGTTCAAAGACATTGAAAATGTTATATCAATACTTTGCACATGTTAATATTGTCCCAAACCATTTATAAAATGCAGCCTTATTTTTTTCAAATTCCTTTTCTCTAATATCAGGTATGAGGTATATCTTCTCTGATATCAGGTATATCTTCTGTACTTGGTGATAATATTATCATAAGATTAATTACGTCTTCATTTGAAAGATTCGTGTGGAATTAAACTTGCATAATTTGACCCACACAAGATTTTCTTGTCTTTTAACTAGGCAACAGAAGAAATGTCTGGCTAGGGAACATTTCAAGTCTCCTCAAATTTCTTTTCCCAATAAAAGCAAGCTAAGTTCAGAAAGTGACCCAGATCTCATCATTAACCCCAGATCATGATGGTCTTGTTAACCAATCTCTGCAAAACTTTTCACAGCACTTGGTAACTAGCCATCAAAGTATGCCAGCACTGTGTTTATTTCCAGAAGAGTGAAATTCAAGAACTATACTAATTCTTACCAGTAATTCCTTGAACATGTCCTCTCTACAGCTAGATATCCTTTAATGGGTTGTTTCCCAAAGCATACCTTCCTTTCAGAGTATATATTTAGACCATAAAATCTGTTTTTCCACAAGCTTTTCCCTCAGTATTTCCTGCAAATAATACATAACTGAACAGTATTTTTTAAATAATGCTTTTATAATTGTGAAAGTCTTAATTTTGAAAGCATTTTTAAAAAAGGTTCCAACCTGACAGAATCAATATTGGCCTTCATATCAATATTCCAACAGGATAATATATTGTGTTTTAGAATTTTCACCTAACTCTATACAGTGAAGGAAAGATAGGGATCAGAGGGAAATAATTAGCTCAAGATCAGAGTGAGGAATTAGGTAGACTTTATCTAAAGTATTTACAGTTTGGAGACAGTTAAGCTGATTTATAACTAAAGAGATATAATTCATGGGGCTTAAGGATTTTATGTTGTGAGAGACCAGAATATGAAAGAATTATGTTTGAGACTTTGCATTTTATTTATCTGAGTAGATGTTAGATGACAAGAATGTTGCTGAGATTCACTGTGGGTTAGAAACACAAATAGAATGAACTTGGCATTGGACTCACTGAACTTACTATGACTCTCGCTTTCAGGAAGCAGTTACATATGTATAGCCTAGAGTTCTTGAGAAAGATATGATTTTATGATGCAAAACTAGAAGGCATCAATTTATAATCAAATATATATTTGAAAATACGTAAATAACAAGTCATCTAGGGAGATTTCAAAGAAAAGAAATGCAAAGAGAATGAATATTATAGTTCAGTCATGGTTAAAACTGATTTTTTTATTGTGGAAATACTGTATAGAGGGGTTACAATTACATGGGCAAGATAATGAGTACATTTCTTATCAAGCATTGTAACCTCCGCCTTTGTTTCCCATTCCTTCCCATCCTCCCCCCTCCGCTCCTCACCCAATCCTCCTCTCCCCCACCAAAGTTGTAAAGTTCGTTTTCGGCATAACACTTGTACATCTCATTGTTGCAATGGATCCACCTGTATCCCTAAACAATTTGTTAAAACTGATTTTTGAGTGTGCTTAACAAATGATGCCACACTAAGAATATATCCAACCACAGAAACAAAACAATATTAAGTTAATATTCTGTAATGAGTTACATTTGACCAGTTTTAGGTAACCTAGAAATTGTTTTCTAAGTCTAGGAAAAAATTACAGCAATTATCAACCACTAGTGTTTTGGGGTTTTTTTGGTAATAACTTGCAATGTTGCAGATATACATTCTTGAACCTCAGCCCTGGAGACTTATAATGAAAAATATTTTTGATGCACAGCCAGGTTTTAAATCCCAGCTTCTACTTATTCTTCACAATTTCACATGGAGCTAAAAATGAAAGGTTTCATTTATGATAGCTAATTCATCCTATAAAGTTAATTGCTATTTATTTACTTCAGTTACCATATCTGCAGCTATATTATGACTATGATAAATATTTCTCTTTCTAAGACTGAATGAAAACTTAATTTTTTGTAAAGAAATATAGTATACTATTTCTGTTCTGATTTAATGCTTAAATGTCTAGTGCTTCGTATGTCATGGTATATACATGCATATTTACAAGGCAGATCTTCAGGAATATAAGTACGCAAAGGGAATTGTGTTAATTTTTGGGAAAAGCTTAGATTATTTGTTTTAAGTACATGTGTTTTATGTTATATATCAGTTATACTCAGGAGACATTTTACACTTAGGAATCCACTAGGTGGCATCATAAACTGTACTGTTTTAATAATGAATTGATTAAACACATAATAAAATTTTGTTATAAAGCACCTGTTTATAATTTCTTTCAAATAATCTGAGTTGAAATTCTTCCCTTTATTTTGGATAGTTATAACGTAAGACTTTCCATAAAGTTATTATTTATCAAAGTTTTTTATGAGAAAATCTATAAAGTTGTTAAGTTCATATACAAGACTGAAGGACATTTGGTGGACATTTTTTTAATGTGATAGTATTATTCTCCTGAGACAACTTTAAATTCTCATAAGCTTTCTATCTCAGAAGTCCACCTGTTTTTAATGGATATTGTCTGAAAAAGGAAATGAAAACAACAAAAAACCGCTTAAAGAGTAAAACCCAGAGAATATTTATTAATGATTGCTGGCATGGTTAATTTGAGGCAAATGTGTTCCAGTTTTTGTTCCACTTGTATTTAAAACTTTTTATTATTCAGATTGTGGCTGCTTGACCATAAGGTTAAACTTTTCATTCACCTGAGGAGTTATGCAAGTGTGATACCAGTTGAAGTAGTTCCATTTGCTTGAAAGTATCGGATTTTAGTTTATCATTCTCATAGGGAAATTGCTTATGAAATATTCTCCATCTGGAGAATGAATATGCAGCATGTTGGAAGTAAAGAAAAAGAAAGAAGAGAACTTGGGGAAGACTCTAGAGATAAAATGAATAAAAATGATGGAACTACTATATGTTCAAAATATGGCCTTTCAGGAAATAATGGCAGCTGCAGTCTTGTTTATCTGTTCTGTAGCTGCACCTTTACACCTCTGTGGCAAGGTAACTGGAATGAAGGGGATCATGTTCACTAGCAAAAATTTAATGTGAAAATAGTTGAAGTAAAAAGAACTACTGAATTTTGAAAGAAGTCTTAGAATGTATATTTTGTATATTTTTGGTATATTTTGCATATTTGTATATTTCCAGAAATATACAAATGTATATTTTGATAAGACTACTTCTAATATTATAGAAACTACCTTAGAGCTGGTAAAACTTATTTGTAGACAGTGTAACAAAGATACATTATTGTGTATATGTCAAATAAGCATTTGATGTTGTAGGTGAATTTTAACTGGGAGTTGTTCTTATGATGAAAATTACTGTATTTTAACTAAAACTTTCTTTTTTCATGCATTAGTGCATTAGTTGTTGTAGGAGTACTACTTGCCCACATAGCACCAGTAGTTCTGCTTTGTCCAGAGGTAAATTAAGCTTACATTACAACCAGAGAATGCTATTTGATTTTAAGTTAAAAGTTGCATGTATTTTAAGAACTAGTACATTATCCCAAATTGGACATGATTTAATTAATTTTACAATGGCTCATATGTGTACAATTAAAGTTCTATTATGTAACCATGAGACACACATAGATGATAAGGAAGAACCAACAAAACAGTTTTTTTATCAATGGGTTATAACTCATCAAAAGAATGTAGGCATATAAACAAATAAAGGTGATATTAATATTTCACAACAGAGTATACTGTAGCTTAAAAGTGTGTGATCAGAACTTTCTAGCAGAAGTAAATGAAGGCATGTAAAATACCACAATCATGGTTTTGCAACTATCAAGTATTAAAAGATGAATATCTCACCTTCTAGACATTGGCTGCCAATAGTTTTGGCCATGAGGAAGTTCTAAATACATTTTAAATAGCAATGCTACATTGTTAGCATTACCAGAATAGGCCCATAGAAATTTTATGGTGAAGGAAGAATAGCTAGATGGAAAATGTCATTTAGTTTTATCTACTTAGAGCATTGCATATTGGACCACGTCAGTAGCCTTGGGCTTTTATGGATTTATTTAGTTATGAGCATTAAATATGATGTGATATAACCAATATGATTAATAATAAAGTCATTCAATAATCAGTTACTTAGTTTACAGCAAGTCATCAGCTGTAATCCATCACCACTAGAATTATTCCAATAACTTTGTTCCATGTTTAAAATAGTAATATTATCTATGCATATAAAATCCTGTAACTTCCTCTCTATTGGCTTAAACCAATACCTACTTTCTTAATCTCTGAAATTTTTCTATTTTTTCTCTTAGCCTCCAATTATTACTTGATTAATAATATATGCTCCACTTCCTCTTAACAGCCAGTAGGTACTTCCCTGATTATATTCTTTTCTAGTCCATACCCTAACACACACTCAACTGCAAGGTAGTTTCTAAAACCATGAATTTCTTTTAATAAATTCATTTGAGCTTCCCTTGACTCCATTATACTACTTTCTATCCTATTATTATTTATCTATTATTATTATTATCTATTACTATTTATCTTTAAATACCATACTTTTTTTTTCAAATAGCTTAATTTTCTTAAAGTCTAAATGCCATCTCTTTAGACATTCCCTGTCAGATGATCTAAGTACTACATCTTAATCCTTTCCTCTTTCATAATTCTGTAGTAAAAACAAAAACCAAAATCACAATCATCTTGTTGGCATATAGAAATCTTGCCTATTTTCATACACTAAGCTGGTGATAACTTCTAAAAAAATATTCCTTACTGATACACCCTAACAAAACTAAACTGCCCATCAAAAGGATTATATATCATGATCCAATGGAATTCATCCCTGTAATGTTCAACATATGAATATGCATCAGTGTAGCCACACTATTTTAATATAATGGACAACAGACTTCCTGACCAAAATCAAACATATTTTTATAATAAAATTAAAAAATGGCCCTGCAATGTAACAACCCAGCAATTACTCTCAATGTTAAAAAGAAAGATATTTCCTTGATGACCAGGAAAAAGACATAGATGTGTTCTGTAATCACTTCTATTGAAAATAGTAATGAAGTCAGTATATGTAAGCAAGAAAACCAAATATGTATTACAATTGGGTGGAAAAGCTAGATCTACTGATTTCTTTTTTTTTGCCAGTCATGGGGCCTGAACTCTGGGTCTGGGTGTTGTTCCTCAGTTCTTCAGCTCAAGACTAGAGCTCTACCTCTTGAGCCACAGCGCCACTTCTGGCTTTTTCTGCTTATGTGGTGCTGAGGAATCGAACCCAGGGCCTCATGCATTCAAGGCAAGCACTCTACCACTGAGCCACCTTCCCAGCCCAGATCTACTGATTTCATCATGACCATTCACCCCCTATGGTCAATTTAATTATTGAACATGAAATTGGCATCCTACTTCAAAAGGAAATTCAAGTTAGTTGTAGAACATCCCTATTCAACATAACATATCCCACTATTTTTTAGTTTTTATCAAAGCAATCTACTCCTCATTGATCAGAACTGAGACAGAGGTTAGCAGACTGTAAATCTATAAATCACATATTTGGATAAACTACATTAATATCTTACACAATGGTATTTTGCTTAGAGGAGTATTTTCAAAGGGTCACATTGCTGCTACCAATAGGCTAAAAGCTTCCAGAAAATATCTCAAATTTGGGTATCAATGATCTGAAATATTGATATAGTAGAGTTTGGGAGTGTGTCTTTGAGGCTATACAAAGAGACAACTGCTATCTGGGTCAGCAATCTGGGTGGGAAGGATATGTACTGAAACATCCCACGGGTTGAGGCCTGAGTGCAACAAACATGAGGGTGAGGAAGCTTTAATGTATATGAAAATATATGTAACTGTTCCATGAATGTATAAACGTATGTGTGCATGAGTACATTCACCTACTCTATCACGCTTTCTCATCTCATCCCCAATTTCCCCCTTCTACATTCCTAATAGACCTCTTTTTACTTTTTTTTATTTTTTCTTTTGCAAAATTTCACAAAAGAAAGAAAACATGTAGTATATTTATCAAAGCTTACTGAATTTAACATGACCATCTCCAGTCCCAATCATTTTCTTGTGCACAATAAACTTTTATTCTTCTTCATAAATGAATAAGACTCGTTTGTTTATATATATTCAGGTCTGTCTGTCTATCTATCTATCTATCTGTCTGTCTGTCTGTCTGTCTGTCTGTCTGTCTTTCTGTCTGTTTCTATCAATTGATCTATCTAGGTCTAGGCAAAAGCAAAGACTTCCTAAAATTCATTAGGTTATCTCAGGTAATAATAGCAAGACTAGAACTGGATTAACTTTGAAAATGTCTGCATAATGAGAGTCTATAAAAAGGAGAGAAAATCTAACTAACAAAATAAATTATCCCATTTTAATTCTCCTGCTTTTATTTCACCAAAGTATTAAGGATGTTCTTGTACACAAGATAAACTCAAAATATTAATTGCTAAACAATTACAATTTTTATATAGGCCCTAGATGAAATAGGTTATCTTTGCTTTGTGAACTGCTCATAGTCAAAATTATATTTTCTTCTGTCATTTTAGGGTGTTGTCCAATTTTACCAGAGATATAACTTTAAGTAATACAGCCTACATCTGAGCTACATCTGCCTCCTTACCTGCATAACAATCATATTTCAATCAGAGACAAAAGTTCTTATTTAAAAAAAGCTACCAATGAAATCTATGTAGTACTTTTGTTTACATGTATTTACTCCCAATTTGCCATATAGTCTTATATTGCTACAAGTAATATTGTGAAATGTTCTCTTTGAACTTCAATGTACTTATCTAAAATTATGCTCACTGTGGAACACATATAGACTAATTAATAGGCAACAGACTTTTTTTCTCTCCAAGAACTCTTTGCCTTTAAGTATCATCTTAGGCAAAAATCTTAATCCTAAAGAATCATTGCTGTCATGTATGTTATGCAAAGTATCATTGTATGTTTCCATAGTAACTCTGTAACCTTGTCTTTAATTGAAGTAATTCACCAGCATTTCTTCTGTTTTTTTTTCAAGTACTATCAAGAGAAATATCATCTAATATGGTACTTAAAACATAGTAGTGTATGGGCTGGGAAGGTGGCTCAGTGGTAGAGCACTTGCCTTGGATACCTGAGGCCCTGGGTTCTATTCCTCAGCACCACATAAACAAAAAGAAAAAAGCCGGAAGTGGTGCTGTGGCTGACGTGGTAGAGCTCTAGCCTTGAGCTGAAGAGCTGAGGGACAGCACCCAGGCCCAGAGTTCAGGCCCCACGACCGGACCCCCCCCAAAAAAAAACCACCATAGTAGTGTAATCAATAAAGAGTTGATGAATATGCTTCATGAATGAAAGTCTGAGTGAAAGCTGTCATCTTGGTGTGTTTTTAACTAAATTTATCATAACAACTATACACAGACCAAAGGTTAGCTTTGATTTTTTTCTGTTAAATATGATATTTTCGTTTTTATTTCTATATCTGCTGATATATCTTTACATTTATTTTATTTTATTTATTTATTTAGCTAGTCCTGGAGTTCTAACTCTGGGCTTGGGAACTGTCCCTGAGTCACAGTGCCACTTCTAGCTATTTCTGTGATAAGCTATTGGTGATAAGAGTCTCACGGATTTTCTTGCTCAGGATAACTTTGAACCATGATCCTCAGATCTCAGCCTCTCGAGTAGCTATCAGCCATGAGTTATCAGAATCTGGCGTGGTTTTATTATATTTCTATTTTATAACTCTTTGTTGTGCTACTAATTATTAATTTATTTAAATAAATTAAAAAATCATTGTTGTAATATCAGAACAAAATGTATAGCTGACTTTTTGTGTATATGTTCATTGAGTTAATATCATTTTGAATTAATTTAAAACTTAGTTTATAAAGACAGGAAAAGGGTCCCTCAAAGTGCCAATGTTTGGAGCATACTATTAAGACTTTGAAGAGGTCAAAGAAAAAATGAGGAAGTCTTAGGGAGAGTCCTGACACAGACTTTTGAAATTGATGTCTCTGCAATATGTGTTCAGTATGCTATGTACTGAAAAATAGGTAAGCAGTTTTAACCTAATTCCCCATAGATACTATCTACTATGGTTTGTGTCTTTGTTTCACAATCCAGGGACAGTTTTACATTTGTAGGTCCAAAGATCTCAGCCTACACTTCAGAATAAAGACTCTAACAATCCCAAGGTCTTTTTGCAGGAAGGTTATCATCCTAAAGTGCCCAGGCATCATATGTAAGAACCTCAGACTTATAAAAATGACAGAAAAATTAAGAACAGCAATGAGATGTTTCTGCATTGTGACTGTCCATACTATGTTCTGAGAAGTACTTTTATTTTCTATTTTTAAACAAGAAGTTTAGTTTCATTTATTTTCTTTTTTTGTTGGAAATCACTTGTTAATATAGAGGAGGATTATTTCACCAAAATTCTGAGTGTCATATTTACTGGCTACATTATTAATGAAAAATTTTAAAAAAAATTAAAATCCCTGTTCCTTATGAACAATATCCCAGTAAGAGAGAAAAATTAAAGTTGAGATTTTTTGGAGGGGTCTGGTCACGGGCCTGAACTCTGGGCCTGGGCGCTGTCCCTCAGCTCTTCAGCTCAAGGCTAGCACTCTACCACTTGAGCCACAGCATCACTTCCGGCTTTTTTTTTCTGCTTATGTGGTGCTGAGGAATTGAACCCAGAGCCTCATGCACCCAAGGCAAGCACTCCACCACTGAGCCACCTTCCCAGCCCAAAAGATGAGATTTTTAAGTAATATTTTCATATCAACTATTTGAAACAATTCATTTTTATATTATATTTTTTCTGAGAATGAGGAGTCTTCTCTTGGTGAAAGCATACTCAAAATCTGGTTTAAATACAAATGTGTTTATATTTGGCAATAAACAGGGCTTTTATAAACCTGAGCTGATTAAATGGTTATAAAAATAATTTCCTTTAAATTCAGTCATTTCATTTTAATCATTCTGTGTAAGCTCACTCTGGAGAAAAGATTTGAATATCTACCATCATTCCTTAGTCATTACTTAGAAAAACCAATGTAGCTTATGTATTTAAGTTTTTCTCTGAGAAGGCAATTTTAAGCCCCAAAACCCTAATGGATTTAGAAAAATAAAGGGTTTTGTTGGACTATTTACCAAAATATATAAACCATTACTTCGTAAAATAAAACAATTTCACATCTGAGACTTGTTATCCTTAATACTGATTTTAAAAGTTCTCTTTTAAAAATATTAGAACATATTTTGGCTGATGTGAAAATTCAAATCTCCAAGGTAAATTTTTTTCACATTACTTTTATATTTATTCAATCACCATGACTACTCTCATTCAATTCTTCACACCTGCGAGAGAATCAAAGCCAACTTCTAAGATGTTTTGGCTCCTTACATCTTCATAGGGGAAAAGAGGACGTCAACCTGGTTTTTTGCTGACCTTAAATTGCAGCTTTCAGGAATGTTAGCAAGAGTTATCTAAAGTATCTCTTCTTGGCATGTTCTGTTTCAGTATCTTGAGTTTTGTCTTCCTGGGACCACAGTTATAAGCACGAATTTGATGTACACCTAAAGGGAAATAATTTTGTTCGTGATTCAGACACACTGGCTGATATAACTATAATAAAGTGTGGCATATCTCTTATGAATTCTTATAAAAGAGAATTGAATAAGGTTCTCATCATATGTTTCTGAACTGTTTAAGTAATCATGTCTGCTATAGTAAGTTGTACAGCAGACTAATGGACTGTGATGTGAGTTATGAGCCCCCAATTTAAGGTTTTGTTATAATGATACTTAATTTTCATGCCACAAAGGTTATGTGATATGGGAACATTGTAAAAGTATATTTGTATGAATATATGACTATTGACTAATAACCTTGGACTTTTCTGACTTAGATAAAGAAAAAATAAAAGCATATCCTGAATTAATAATGAAATATAAGGTTATTTTTCCATAAAAGAAAGTCTATTTTTAGAAAATAAATGGAGTTAATCTGACTGTGAAGAGTCTAAAGTGATTTTGCAACAGTTTTAGATTGTATGTGTTTGTTTATTCATATTCTGAATTATTTTTTTATGTCTTTGCAACTCTACTTTCTGGATGTTTGATGAAATTAGGTATTTGTCAAATTCTTTATGTTAATCTAAACCGCATTTAAGCAGCTTTGAAGCTACACCATGTATGGAAATGCAGTTTATTATTTCATTTCTTTCTTTGCTTCCTTAATTCTCTTCCTTTCATTTTGTTTCTCGTATCCTTCAAATGTCACTTTGTCTTTTGCTTTCTTTCTCTTTTTTCTTTTTCCTTCATTCTCTTTCTACCTCCCTTTCTCTCATTATCTCTCTCTTTTAAACAAAGTTATTACGTTCAAACAAAGAGAATTGCTTAAGAAAATATATAAGAAGTAAGGTAAAACAATGGAGAAAGTAACCATTCCTATTAGACATAGCCACCATAGTATTTTAGTGTCTATAAAGCCTAACCACTTGAAAGATTTAACTTCAGATTATCAATGAATTATCAATGTTTGTGAAACCTCGGTAGCACTAAAGTAGCAGAAGGACCAATCAATGGGTAAATATACTGTCAAATTGCTAAATCTAATATGCTCTCCTAAAATCCAACCTATTTCTTATTCACTAGGCTACAATTGAAGAGGATATAATAAATATTTTTAGAGAAGAAACGATAAAACAGAATGAAGTAATCGTTGCAAAGGTAAAGATAATGGCTTCCCAGAATTACATTTATTGTAGAAGATAGTAAGCCAGACGATAGTAAGAAAGTGATATAATAAATTTTTGAGAAGAGTTTTCCATATAAAATTTATCACTTGAGAAAATACCATTTCTGATCAAAACTAGGCTGAATAAATGTGTGCAACACATGTGTGGGATAAGTTTATGGTGCTCTAAGAAAGATGTTCAATTTAAATATTTTACATATGTATTGTTTAAAATTATGTTTTTTGTCAAATTTTGGCATAAAGATGAGATCGTTTATAAAAGGAACATATTCATTTGTTTTTCTCTTTCAAAAAGAATATTTTGCATGCACATAATGCTAACGTGAAAAAGTGATTATTGGTATTTCTAAAAAATGTGGCATTCTTACATCATAAAGAATGGAAAAAGATGTGACAAATTTTCTATCATTTGACTTCTCTGGTATTCAGATATTTTATTTGTTATACAGGACTACAACTACTAAAAAAAATAGAAAATATCCATCTCCTTTACTTTCAAACAAGAGATAGCTGCAACTTCATAAAGCTGTTTCATAAAACTGCTACACATTTAGATGTCACTTAAAAAATTGCCCTTTGTAAAAATAATTGCCCTTTGTTTCTGTTTTAAAAGAATTTGAAACTTAGTGCAAAAAACGAACACTTCAGATGTTGCAAAATGACAACTACAACTAGGGCCTTGCCTCGAATGGACCTTTAGGTTCAATACTTTGCACTTGAAGCCATCCAACCATTCAACCAACAACTAACCAAACAACTTGTGTACCTTCATTCTATCAGTTTTACAACATCTGGGATATATTTTTCATATTGATTAAATATCCCCATTTGTATGGACTCTTAAAAATGATCCCTTTCAGCTAACAGCAATAGGTTTTATTGAAAGTAATTAATCCACAATCAGTACTTATCAAAATAAGAAGTAGAAGTTTTGCTTGCAGTAGGAGTCCAATGCATGTTTGAGAGGGTTGAAGTTTTTTATTGGCAAGGTGATGTATAGAGGGTTTACAGTTATATAAGTAAAGTAATAAGTACATTTCTTGGCAAACTAGTTACCAATTCCCTCTTTTTCTCCTACTTTCCTCCCCCCAATCCTCTGCAAGGTATACAGATCATTTCCAACATATTGTCTTGTGTATGTTGCTGTTGCATTGGTTCTCCTTGTGTCCTTTGTCAAGAGAAGGGAACAATAGAGTAGTCCAATACTTTTAAGAAGGAATCTAAATATTTTTCACAGTTGTCATATTCTTAAAATTTGTGTATAACATATTGAGATTCAAAAAACCCAATAAATATTTTTTTTAATCCTGTAGGTATTTAGAACATAGCACAACACTACTATAACACATTACATACATTGGAAGACTTGGAAAAATTATATTAAGTGAAGTAAGCCAGGCCTCCAAAAACATAGGTCTCATGGTTTCCCTTATTTGCAATAACTAGTATAGGTCTAGGACAAGCAGAAAAGGTCAAAAGCTATGTACATAGGACCATATAAGATGATGCTAAGTGAAGTGAACCCCAAGATAGGGACACAAGAGGTTTTATTTTCATTGTTGTTGTTTTTAATGTACTATGATTGTTTTGTTTCTTTTATTTGTTCTTCCCCCATGGTATAACCCCTGTTGTCACTGTATTTGATTCTGGTGCCCTGCATCTTGTTTATACATTTTTCTAATTTGGGGAGGGGAAGGGAAATAGCAAAATGCTGAAGCAAGGATACAGGTTGACCCATTGTAACAATGAGATGTACAAGACACTATGTAGAAAATGAACTCTACAACTTGGGGAGGGGAGACTAAGGGAGAGGTTAGGAAGGTGGGGAAGGAAAAGATGTTACAGGAAAAACAAAGGAAGAGGTAACAATGCTCGATAGGAAATGTACTCATTTACTTACTCATGTAATTGTAACCCTCTGTAGACCATTTTTAAAATGAAAAAACATAAAAAGAAATAACTGAAAACAATACAATAAAAATCCCTCTTGTTTCCATTTCTTGGAGGTGCCATTTAACAAAGCATTTTATGAATATAGTACATCTGGCTCATTGTCACCATTGAACAGTCTCTCTCCTCTTCTCCCCACCCCTTATATTGAAGTCTTTTTTTTTTTTTTTGGTCAGTCATCGGGCTTGAATTCTCGGTCTGAATGCTGTCCCTCAGCTCTTCAGCTCAAGGCTAGCGCTCTACCACTTGAGCCACGGTGCCATTTCCGGTTTTCTGAGTGGTTTATTGGAGATAGGAGTCTCAGGTACTTTCCTGTCTTTGAACTGTGATCCTCAGATCTCAGCCTCTTGAGTAGCTAGTATATATAGGCATGAGCCACTGGTGCCCGGCTTCTTGGAACTCATTTTGGTAAGCATCATTTTATATGGTCATTTGCACAAAGCTATTGAGCCTTTGTATGGATATTTTAAATTCGTATGTAAGCTACGCTTGTTTTGGGCTACTGTTCTTTATCCTATCCATGATTCTATGTTTATCCTGGGGATTTTCTCTTTAGAATAAAGAAAAAATTACATAGGTTTTACTCTAGGTTCAGGTTAGGAGTGATAGGGAGAAGGATGAAAGGGGTAAATGATCAAGATCAATGACATATTGAATTGAAATCCCTTTGTACAATTACTTAAAGATAATAAAAAGTTAAAGATCTGTTTTATTCAAATTCCCAATGCTTACAAATTTACAGTTAAAGAAAACTTTCTTTTCTTTCTGTTATTTGTCCAAAATATTTGTATTTTTTTACAAACAATACAGTGGAAATTTCAAGGTATACCTTGAAAGAGGCCAAATTTTATTTGTTTTTCTATGTAGCAATACATTAATTGGAATTTTATTTTATCTATTGGTTGTCACAATAGTTCATGATACATTGATCTCTAATTTCAGAATATTTTTGTACATTTTATGTTTTCTCTATGTTGTCCCTTTCCATTGTTTGGTTATTTTCTATAAGTGAGTTATTTTATTTTTGATAAAAGATGAGCAATATTCTAATGTTACTTAGAACAATAGACATTACTGGAATGAGTATGCAGACTGTAGAAATAATACATTTACCCACATGAAAATACTTGATAGAAAACATTGGAGAATTTTTCAGAATTGAAAACAACTGCTTGTTGGTATTGACCATAGGGAGGAACAGTACACTGGTATTGGGGAAAATAGTCTCACCAGTAATAAGCAATACCATCCTTCATTAGCTAAGTAATGCTTGCCATTTACATTTCAAACAGACAATACTAGCTTGGGCAAATCTTCCGACAATACATATAAATATATATTCTCCATTAAATATTAAACATTGAAATGGTTTGCTTGGTGGATATGTTTTTTCTCAATAAATCCCAGATAAGATTGCATGTATTTTACACTTACTTTAAAAATGCCCATACTCAAAGAGAAGATACCACTTTTTATTTAATATTTAATAAGAATTTAATAAGAAATTAATTTAGCTTACAAATAGTTAACTTAATTTCACAATCTTTTAAAAGTTACCCAAAAGTTTTAAGAGTTTTTTTTTTTTTTTGGTCGGTCGTGGGGCTTGAACTCTGGGCCTGGGCGCTGTCCCTCAGCTCTTCAGCTCAAGGTGAGCGCTCTACCACTTGAGCTATAGCGCCACTTCCGGCTTTCTGGTGGTTTATTGGAGATAGGAGTCTCACGGTCTCTCTTGCCCGGGCTGGCTTTGAACCGCGATCCTCAGATCTCAGCCTCCTGAGTAGCTAGGATTACAGGCGTGAGCCACCAGCGCCCGGCTAAGTTTTAAGAGTTTTAAGAGTTACCCAAGCCATAAAAAATTATTTAATTATGTGTTAGGTAACATTGAAAAGTTACTGTTTAACTTTTTTTTTTCATTTTTGCTTCCTAACATCTTTTGTTTTATTGCTATGCATTTTTTATGCTCTGGCAAACATAATCAAAAATCACTTGTGCTGGTCACAAACATAATGTTAACCAGACAGTAGAAATATTTTTAATTCTTTCCTCATAGTCAGAACATATTTCTCAGAAATACTTTCCTAGAAAACATGTCAGGATTACTCATCTCCAATGATTATTATCATTCTGAGAAACCTCTTTCTATAAACAAATATGCTATCAAATGGCTATAACCATGGAAACCAGAGTGTCCTATATGCAAAACTATCACTATTCAACAACACAAACTTGATATCTCATTTTGATGAAAAATTAATCTACACATTTTAAGTCCTTTGTGGATCCCTGCAGATTTTCTTTGGATTCATGTTTTCAGATAAAGCAGGGTAGTTTTAAACTCATTCTTTGACAAAAACTATTGAGTGACAAAGGACTTAGAATTTGAATTAACTTTGTGGAGTCAACATACTTTTTGAAACCAATGCCTACAAATAGAAAAATTGGCATAAAGGGCAGTCAAACCACAAAAGAACTTAAAAATGTTCCCTTAATTTGTGGAAAAAAAGAGAAATTATATTATTTCTCAGTAGGTGGAAGATGTTTACTGACACCTATGGAATGAACATTGCCATTATCTCAGAGAAAGAGCAGGATGGTTGTGAGATACTGGAAATTACAACAGTACTAAATTGGCAAATTCTTTTCTTTGGTTTCCTTGTAGCTATAAAGTTTTATTTTTCAATGGAAAACTTGTGTTAGAAGTTAGGCTATAGTATGTCAGGTTCTATATATCTTTTTTAATTTTTTACTCTCTTTTCACTTTTTTGAAAACAGATGTCATTTTGTCCTCATATTTTCTCCTTTAATGATCTATTAATTCTGGTCTAAATAAACAATTAAAATGTTTTCAGATTAATTGAAAATTCAATTTTATTTTCTGGTAAAGAGAATATGATCAAGGGGATAATAATGACTTTACTTAAAATGCAGTTGGGATATGAAATGTACTACTATTTGACATCATAAATTAAAAGGGGATAAAGTAAGGTCTTCACTGACCCATTTGTTTTTTCATATTTTGAAACAACATGTGATCTTTGAAGTTAGATATCAGCTTCGATCAAGAAGAATAATATTCACAATCCTGAATCCATATTTTGTGTAAAGCCCTACACAATGATGCAATGACTTAATGAATTTTGATCTTTCATTGTTTTAATTAAGTTTTTTTACTGTGAAAATACTGTACAGAGGGGTTACAGTTACATGAGCAAGGTAATCTTTCATTTTAAATGATACCATAATCACATGTCCTTAGCTATTGTTTCTCTTGTAGGTTTTTTCTATTTTTTAAAGTTTTATTGTAAAGATGCTGTAGAGAGAGGGTACAGTTACATGAGTAAGGTAATGAGTACATTTTTTTGTCGAGCATTGTTACCCCCCTCCTTTGTGTGTGTGTCTGTGTTTTTTTTTTCAGGAAAAGAATGTTTTGGACTCTGTTGATTGTAAATTTCAAAAGAAAAACTATACACTTTTACATGCAAAAAGATAAATTATAGAACACTCCCAAAAACAAGAGTTAATTTGAAAGTCATAGATTTATAAAAGGAAAGACTGCTTCAGCCCACACAGTCTTCAAAGTACTCAATTTACTTGTTAGATATTCCTAGAAATTTTCCTTGAATCTTACCTAAGTCTTGTCATGTTTGCATTTTATGATTGAATGTTTGATGAATAGAAGTTGTAATCTTTTTACAATAGTTGTACTGATTTTATTCTGAGGCTAAAACAGTGTATAAACTAGTAATACATTTTCTTTATCCATTTTTTAATATTTAAGAAGCCCTTTAAAAGTCTATTTTCTAATAAAAATACTGAAGCCCTTCTTTTGCATTGACCAAATGTTGAGAAAAATGAAAGCAAAAGTAAATGATAGCAACTGCACAAAAGAAAACATCAATAACAGTTGATATTGAACACTAAATTTTCTTGCAAATTTTAATAATTGGAATTATCTTCTTAACTTTTGTCTTTTTTTGGTTCAGTTAAAACCTTCACTTCATTCTATACCAGAGGATATTTGGTTAATGGTATAACCACACTCATGTACATACACACATATAATCTATATAGATACACATATATATGCATGAATATGTACAGGTGTATGTATACATATATGTGCACTAGGACATCATAAGTTATAAGAAATCCTCTGAAATGTTGTTAATAATAAGGGTTTGAAAATTAAAACCAGAAATCTGGCTATATTGTGTTAAATGACTACAATAACTTGCGAATTTTCATCTATTAAAATATGCAAAATAACATTATCTATAGCATTAGTTTTTTTTTAGGATTAAGGTAATCCTGTACAAGTACGTGGAATATGGTCAATGCTTTGTAAGGTATAGCTATGTGTTTTCTCTCCTCTTTTCTTCTTTTTCAACTCCTATTGATGTTATAGCGGTGACTATTTTGAAGTTAACCACTATCACTCATATCAGTTCTAAGAATTTCATCTAATAACTACATCTAGCATTGTATTTTAATGAACAGAGCCAGATTTTAGAAGCAGATACATTGTATAATTTCTCGAAAAGGATTTTCCCAACCTTGTGGAGTGGAAAAATTATTTAATATCTCTGAATCCTAGATAACTTGTACCTAAAATTGGAGACAGCTGCTAAAGCTACTAAGCTGTCATTCTGATGTGTGTTATAGACTGTAAACTCCTGCCACAAATCAAGCATTGAGAAAATATTTGTCCTTTTTTTCTCCCAGCTTTAACTTTTATAATGCAGAGATTGTAACTATTGTTTTCCAAATTTGTATAATGATCATCAATACTTATCATAATTTATATTTGCATTTAAAGAGGAAGACAGAAATTATTGAAGGGTTAGAACAGTGTGGAAAAAGAAAAGGAAAATGCTATTAAAATATTGCCAATAATGTCCAATTATTTCCAGTTCTTTTCTTCCTAAAATATAGAAGAATGCTTAAATTTAATCGAGTTTAGTGTAGTTTTGCTCATATTTATCTAAAAACATATGATACATTTATGATTTATTTGTCTTTGATTGCTTTAAATTTCATATGAATATGCTTTCTGTAGAGATGCAATCAATATAGCATTTTTATTTAAAAATAAATCCTAAGAGAAATGTCAGTTGTTAACTTGAAAGTGCAATCTTTTTCCAGAGGAGTAAGATGTTTCCAAGATAAATTACAAGTTAATGTTAAAAACATTATAATGTTGAACAAGATCAGTCATTTTGTCCCTACAACACTGAAAGCAACTTTTTTTGAACTGTGTAAATTTACAGCAAATACATTTTTAATTACATTGAGGTACCAGATACACTGTAATGGAATCGGTGATTGCAGAAATCTGGAGGGAAAGTGGCAAGAAACATTTCAAACATCTATTTAAATAGAAACCCAAAGACTGATGGGAATGGAGAAATGAGAGGGAAACAGGGAACAGCCAACACTAAGCAAAAGGAAAGAAATTTAAACATCACCTGATGTGGAAGAAATAATTTGTATTGTTAAAGCTAAGAGAATTTACAAACTGTATAAGACCATGATAATGACAATTTGTCTTGTGAAGGTTAAAATGTGCTTGTGACTTTAACTAAGTATGGGTATTCCACAATACTGTGAATTATGTGGAATTTATGTGATCACCTAATCTCAATTTAAAAAAAAGTGAGAGAGGGATGGGTTAGGAGCGATGGGTGACAATGTCAGACACCTTGTATTCATTCATATATTGTTTTGTAGAATAGGAACTTTTTGTATAACTACTTAAAGATAATAATAATGATAATAATTAATAGAAACAAGTGGCTTTGTCTAAAAAGCATGTCTTACACTGAATGTGTTTTCTTTCTGAATATTTCTGTTTTCCAGTCACTAGACAAATGAAAGTATTGGAGAAGGTAGATCTTTGCTTACTCTAAGGATGCACATATATTGTTCCAGAAATGTTATCACAGATATACCCATGATTGCCGTAACAATATGTCGTAAGCCAGTCAAGTTGACACATGAAATGCATCATCAATAGTGTCTTGTGAAAAATTAACAGCATTGCCAGCCTCCACTCAGTTATTAATACCACTACTCAGATCCATCATGGCACTCAAAAATATCTATATGCATTATTGATATTTTCCAAGAGGTAAAAATGTCCCTGCTTAGGACATTTTCTTTCCATAAGAGTAGCTTAATAAAACATTTATTCATTTAGCTTTTCAAGTTGGGGCTATGCTGAGGAAAGCTGCTTTAACCTCTGTTCACAAGTTTTTCTATGTATATAGAAGTGTTTATTTCTTTTGGGTAAAGTATTGTAGGATTTCTAAATGGCTTTTGTTTTAGCCATCCTCTTTCCATCGTTGTCTCTGTGAGTGTTTAACATGTTTACAGGATACATGAGATTTAGTAATAAATCATCTCTTCATTCAGCCTTTGAATCATTTGGATTTGCCTCTCTAATGACTGTTCATGGGATGAACATGTCATGGTTGCTCTATGCTGTGAATTGTGTTTTCTCAGATCCTTTTATGCCATACTCTAGAAAAGGGTATATTCTTGTTTCTCCTCTGCAAGGTTGAACCATAAAAAACTTTACGTGGTTTGGTACTTTACTTATCATCTACATATTAATTCTGACATCTTTCATCCTTAGATGTTTTGGTCTGGAAAAGTGAAAGCCGAAACATTCAGTGAGTTCATCTGTAATCCTTCTGTTGCCCTATGATAATGGGCCGATTTTTTGTGTCTTTCTGGACTGAGTTCTCAAATGATCAATGATACCTTTTCTCTCAGCACCACATTGATTCTTCCTTTTCTCCAGGAGACAGAGGATTGACAGGGATTAAGATTCAGGGCAGCAAGTCAAGTGTGACCATTGCTTTTTCTCACCTACATATTGGAAGAATGGACACTGGAAGGAAATATAGGGGAGCTTTACATTAAAATGTCTTAATCTCTAGAAACAACAGTAAAGAACATTAGAGAAATTATCTCCATGTCATGCTTATCTTTCTGATTAACACAAGCATATCTAATACTCAGAAAAAAATATATAAAACTTTGGATTCAAGGGAACTTCAATAACATACAATTTTGGTTTTCTGATTGCTTCACATTAGATTCAGGAAGCATTATTATCAATCCATATGCTGCCTACATTGAAACAAGTTTACATTCACATATTTCAAAAGAAGCATTAGTTTCTCTGCTGCACAGGTTCATTGAGTCCTGCATATTTTGTGGGTTGTCCAGTATGTACTAGTTGAAGTGAGTCTCTGCAGCAGGTTTTGGGAAGGAAATTGCATGCCTAATTGTCTATTTTTTAACATTCTCAAATTATATAAAATTTAGGGCCTACAAAGCTTGATTTTGTGCTCATTTAATTGAGGGTGTGTATAAGCAACTTGTCACAAAGTTCACAAAACAGGTCCAGACGAGAAATCTTTGAGTGTTATTGACATGTAGAGAACTTTAAAGCCAAGATTTTTTATGATATCACTAAGTTCTATTACCAAATAAGAGTAGCTGCAACAGGACTCAAGCCTTAATCCAGGAGAATCAATTTTGTTTCTTGAAATTTTAGAAGCCCCAAGAAATTGAATGCAACAAGAGAAGGAACTATTTTTTTAAGAGCCTGAAAAGGGCTGGGAATGTGACTTAGTGGTCGAGTGTTTGCCTATCACACATGAAGCTCTGGATTCAATTCCTCAGTACCACATAAACAGAAAAAGCCAGAAGTGGTGTTGTGGCTCAAGTTGTAGAGCACTTGCCTTGAGAACAGACAGGTTCAAGGACAGTGCCCAGGCCCTGAATTCAAGCCCCAGGACCAGAAAGAACAAAAAAAGAGCCTGAAAAAGAATATCCAATGAAATGTTTGAGAACAAGTAAAAGCATGTGTATAGTCTTACAACAGTGTGGCTAACAGCTAGAAAAAGTGTTCATTGGTTATAGAAAATAACTTATTTAGTATAATCAGGGAGTGATTTACTTTTTCTCTGATGAATTAATAGCCACCAAAGAGCTTCTGTCATACATGGCGTTTTTAATAAAAGTCTTCCTTCTTGGGAACTATTATTGCCCTCCAGTTTGTTCTCCTTCCCAGTGTAGTCACACAGCTGGTGTTAGATATTTAACATCATTACAATGTACAGGACAGAAATTGAGCTGTTGTTGAGATGTTCGGCCAACCTGTTTCTAATTAAGAAATGGCAGTGGCTGTAACCCCCTCTTCTACATATCTGGACAGAGGCTCTTGAGACCATGTCATATATTTACTCTGAGTTACTCCAGAGCCAATCCAGCAGGGAGGGTCTTCAGCCCTGATGCAAGAGATTGTCCCAGCAGGGACTCACACCCTCCAGCAGAGCCCCAACCATAATTGAGATTTCCTGGCAAATTCCTTCTGTGCAGAAACAAACCCTGAGAAACCCTGGGAGAGACTTTCCATTGATTTCAGCTGTGCCTAATTTTCCATAAAAGTATACAGAAGGTAGTAAATTGGTTTGTGTTTTGAGACACTCTCCTACTATAGAGAACCAAATAAATGGGCAGAGGGAATAGAGTCCACACTGTGTTTGATTTTATTATTTGAAGACAAAATAAAATCTCTGTTCTTTATGCCACTTTAGATAACTATGACATGTAGACAGGGTAGGAAAATTCATGGTGTTGCTGTGAGTTTTGTTTAAAGTGTAACAAAGTGAATTGCCTTCAGGCTATAAAAGTAGACACAAGAAAGATTGAGAATCAGAAACCTTAAAATTATTCAGGGGGAAGTGTGTGATGTGATGTGACAGAGTGTCACTAATACCTGAGTGCAATCTGTATTTATAACCTGTGCTTACTACTCAATTACAGTTTGCTACAGAGTTGTCACATTCCAGAAAAAAAAGATACATTCCTTGTTCTGGTTTCCCTGAGGAAAAACTGCATTGGACCAGATGGTCAGAATATCAGACCTTATCTTCTGTGAGGGATTTTAACTAAAATGTTAGAAGGACCATAATATTTGAACTAAAGTTTCCACTGGACTGATGAAATAGTGTGAAGACACCTAATTTTTTGTACATTTTATTGTAAAAATACTGTACAGAGGGGTTACAGTTACATGAGCAAGGTAATGAGTACATTTCCTATCGAGCATTGTTGCCTCCTCTTCTGTTTTCCCCCTACCGTCCCACTTCTACAATTAACCCCAACTCCCCCACCAAAGTTCTAAAGTTCATTTTCCACATAGTGTCTTGTATATCTCAGTTACAATGGGTCAGCCTGTATCCCTATTTAAGCATTTTGTTTCTTCCCTTCTCCTCCCAGAATTAGAGAAGTGTATATAAAAGGTGCAGGGCATCTAATTTTTAAATAAATATTAGGAAGGTTGCCCATTTTTACTGAAAGTATGTAGAAATTCTACCTCCAATAAAATAAGGAGAAAACCTTCACCCACCATGAAGAAGAAAACTGAAAAATGATTTTTTAAAAGAGTATACTTAATTAAAAATATACATAACATATTTTTAATAAAATATTTTAGGCACTGGGGCTCACACCTTTAGTCCTAGCAAAGATCTAAGGATTGTGATTCGAAGCCAGCCAGGGCACAAAAGTTGGTGAGACTTTTATCTCCAATGAACTACCAAAAAAAAGCTAGAAGTGAAGGTCTGGCTCAAGGTAGAATGAGAGCCTTGAGAACAAGCTTAGGGTCAGCCCCTTAGACCTGAGTTCAAGCCCAGGGCATAGCACAAAATAAAATAAAAACTAAATGAACATAAAATATCACAAACAAAGGAACCTGTGAGTTTTAGGAATAGTGAAGAATATCAGGTGGCTGTTGTTTAGTAATTTTATTCTGAGGAAGGCTCATTTTTATCTGTATATGATTGTATTTATTATACACATTACCCTAGAGTGTTTAGTATGTTTCTGGGCTGCTGAGTTATCCTACCAACTTTTGAAGTTGAGTTCTTTCTTCACTAGTTTTTTTCACTTTAGAATCTATTATGAACCCAGCCAGTTCCTATTCACTTTATATGCATAGAAGAAATGTCAATAATTACTTAATAGAGAAGTACTTAGACTCAGCGAGATTATATATGTAAACATATATTTATAGAGACATACATAGTCATATTGTTTATATCGATATCTGCATATCTCTATATACATATATGTATGTATGTAGATAGAGAGAGACATAGAAAGACAGATGGAAAGTGGAGAGAGAGCATATAAGCTGAGACATATATACATCATAGTAAGTATTTCATGTACGGTAATTTTTTTCTTCCTTCTTTTTCCTCATCTTACAAAAATATATAAATTAATTTTATAAGGATAATAAATTCAGAAGTTTATTATACTTCAGCACAGATAAGCCGAATATATAGAATATATATGTTAGGATTTATCCCATCACATTTTATTATATATGTTATAGTTTCAATTTATTTGATGAGTCCTAGTCATTGAACCTTTAGAAACTAGTCTGTACAAAACTGTTGTTGATCATCAAAACAAGTTTACCCCAAATTAAACAAGATTTCAGAAAGATTTTTCTGAAATTTTCTGCTAGTTATTGAATGGTGTACTTTATGTGTATATATTCCATATTGTATATAATCACTTGGAATTTTTGTTAGATATATATATATATATATATTCATAGTTTAATTGAAGAGCACAATTTAATGATATTCCACAAAATCTCTCTTACATGTTATTTTACTAAATCATTTCAAGAAACAATCTGTTCTCAGAACCCTAATACTTAGGCTCTATAAAGTGGCTGCAAAAGAGCAATTTGACAATATTGAATAATTGCTCCCAGAGGAAATGCAGAGTTAGGATGTTTATGAGCCTCCAGTCACAGGATTTCACTAGCTTAACCAGTATAATATCTTATTTTCATGTTTATCTTTGAAGGCTTCTAACTTAATATTTATTAATAATGCACAACATTGAATTCATACCCACCACTATTGTAGCTCATGTCTACATGAAGCTGATCCATTTCTTCCACAAGAGTATCAGCCTCTTGCTGATTGGTACTAGGCTTGGATTCCATTTTAAACAGAAAAATCATCAACAATAATCCCTAAAATAAGGACACTGTGTATTAAATAGACTCCAAAGAGACTAATCATTTGAAATATCAGAGCTGAAACAAGAAAACAGAGCTTCTTTGCATTATCCCCACTGGAAACACATGTGTCATAAACCTGAACTTGTCCACGTTTCAAATGTATGAAAGTATTATAAGTATTAATTCTGCAGTTTCTAATAAATTTTGGCATTTGGTGAATTTATAAATCCAGAATTCATTAATAAAGAGAGTTGAAAGTATAGTGTAATTCTGCACCCAGTGTACAGGTCTATCAGAAGGCAGTAGAATTTAATTCTGTTTTTTCAAGTTGTCATGTATTAAAGGACAAACAGCATGTCCTAGGAAGCATGTGAGTTGGTCAAGTGCAAATATAAATTATCCTCCCTCTGTCTTCACTGTAAGAATTGGGGCAAATTTGCATAATAATGAATACAGATGGATCTGATTCATCTAGAGAATACCTAGATTAGGAAATGTGTCTATTCTTTATGGCCTTCTACATTTGTAAACTAAAATGTCAACAAATAACAAGAGGAGAGATATTCATTTATAATTTTCTTGACTCAGAATTGCAAACTAGTGCTCTAAAATGTTATAGGTGTGTGGAAGTAAATACAATTATATGTATTGTTGAAGGTTAAAGAAATCATTATCCAATGTCAAGCTGTGTTTTCCAGGAAACAGCAGTGTATGTTGCAATGTATTTTGTAACTCTTTCAGTTATGCAAAAGAAGTAGTACAAACACTGTGGAATTCATGCGCAACATAAGGACAGAAGGCCTCTGACTATGTGACAAGGGACCATGTTCCTAGAGAGGAAGCATAACCTTACTGAAGATATTTTCATTTGCCTTTTCATTTAATATTGCATGTGGAATAAAAGGCAAATCTTAATGATCACATTGCATATCTATGGTTTTTATTTTATTCTTTTGTATCTGCACAGATAACATTCTCACATGGAAAACTAGTGAAGCAGATGGATATGGTCTTTTTCTAAATCCTGTCAAGAAAACAATGGAAAGTGACAAGAAATGGCTTTTTTCCCCTGGTACTAGGACTTGAATTTTGTGCATTGCCTTTGTTAGACAAGCACACTGCCACCTAAGCTAGCCCCACAGCCCTTCGGTTTTCAGCTATTTATTTACTTGTGAGTTATTTATTGACTCCCAGCCTAGGCCAGCCTCCCTCTCATGATCCTTCTCTCTCTGCCTTCTCAGCAGCTGTGGTTACATGTGCCTCACCATTCTCTGCTCATTTTAAGTTTTATAAAAACTTAGAATCCCTTATATATCACCAGTTTAAATTTACATATTAAAATAATAAAGTATACTTTGAGATTAGACCCCATTATTACTGTTAGGATAAAAATCAAGCAAAAGTACTCTAATAACAATCACATTTTCAAGTTAATCACACTATGTCCTCAAAATAAAAAAAGAATATATCTGTGTATTTTGGCATGTTCCTGTAACTAAAAAGACTCAGAAAGCTGGGCGCCGGAGGCTCACGCCTGTAATCCTAGCTACACAGGAGGCTGAGATCTGAGGATCACGGTTCAGAGCTCGCCCTGTCAAGAAAGTCTGTGAGAGTCTTATCTCCAATAAACCACTAGAATAAAAATGGAAGTGGTGCTGTGGCTCAAGCGGTAGAGCGCTCGCCTTGAGCGGAATAGTGCAGGGATAGCGCACAAGCCCAGAGTTCAAGCCCCACGACAGACAAAAAAAAAAAAAAAAGACTCAGAAGATTCCACAAAAGTGAGTTCTTATAAACATTTTGAAAATTTTTCAGGATACAAAACTAACAAGCATGTATCAGTAGACTTTTCTCTACATCAATAACAAACAGGCTGAAAAGGAAATCACAAAATAATTTCATTCCTAACGAAAGTCATATAAGTTGATGTTAGGTGTAATGAACCCCAAGATAAGGATTCAAATGGTTTTTCTTTCTTGCGATTGTTTCTAACATATTTATAAGATTTTTTTTGTTGCTTTGTATGTCCCTTCCCCATGGTATAACCTCTGTTTTCACTGTATTTGATGCTAGTATAATTTGTGGAGGGGAAGGGCAAAAGCAAATCGTTTAAATAGGGATACAGGTGGACCCATTGCAACAATGACATGTCATTATGTCGAAAAAGGAACTTTACAACTTTGGCGCTGGGGGGGTCAGGGGAGGATTGGGGGGCGAGGGGAGGATATGAAGGGATGGTAAGGAGAAACAAAGGAGGAGGCAACAATGCTTGATAAGAAATGAACTCATTACCTTGCTCATGTAATTGTAACCCCTCTGTACGGTATTTTCACAATAATAAAAAAAAAAAAGAAAAGGAAAAAAAAACTACCACGGCATAAACTAAACTAAGAGGTGAAAGATTTCTATAGTAACAGCTACTTAAAGATTAAAATAAAAGTTTAAAAGAAATATAAAATGCTGAAGAACGACTTGGCACCAGTGGCCCATGCCTGTAAACCTTGTTACTGAAAACTGAGGATCATGGTGCTAGTTCAGGCAGGAAAGTCCATGAGCCTCTTATCTCCAATTCATCACAGAAAAAGCCAGAAGTGGTGTTGTGGCACAAGTGGTAGAATGCTAGCTTTGAGCAAAAGTTGCTCAGGGACAGTGCCCCATGCAGGAATTCAAGCCCTAGGGCCAGAAAAAAAAATCCCAAAGAAAATATGAAGAAGATAAAGAAAAGAAAAGAAAGGGAAAGAAAATAAAATAAAAGACAAGACGCTCCTGGTTTCATGGATTGGCTGAATTAATATTGTGAAAACAGATGTATTACCAAATCCAATCCACAGGTTCAATGCACTCTCCATCAAATCCAATACCATCCTTCCACAGAAACAGGATAAGCAATCTTAAAATTCAGATAAAATTATAAAGATTCCTAATAGGAAAAGAAAATCTAACAAAAGAATAAAGCTGGAGACATCATAATTCCTGACTCAAAATATAATATTCACCCTGTTTAAAAAAATAAAGACTTTAATGTACTATCTGAAACTTTGAACAGAACCTCATAGGACAAACATTTGAAGATATAGACATATCTTGAAAACATAGACATATAGTTATTTTTAAGTGGAACTCTAACAACTCAGGAAATAAGAGCAAGGATTGACAAATTAGATTTCATCAAATTAGAAAGTAATGAAATCATTATCAGATTGAAGAGACACCCCCATATTTGCCCATTATTTATCAGACAAGGGATTAATATACAACATACATAAAGAACTAAAAATTAAAGCACAAAAAGAATATTCTCTTTATTAAGTGGGCAAATGAATTCAACAGACAGTGCTCAAAATAAGTACAAATGTCTAATAAATGATTCTACCAAAGATGTTCAATATGCTTTGCCATAAAAGAAATAAAATAATATTAAAATCAGGCATGCCTGATTGAATATATATATATATATATAGATAGATATATAGGGCTATGCCTGCCTATAGTCTCAGCTGTGCAGGTGGCAGAGATTGAGTAGATCACAGTTTAAGGCCAGCTGTAGACTGGCTCAGTCGTAAATGTCAGGTCATATACCTGAACTAACTGAAGCCAGAATGGATGGGACCATGTTTCAATATTTTTCTGTCAAAGCTCAAGGTCCTGAGTTCAACCCTAGTTCCATAAAAATAGATTCAATCTTATACCCATCTGAATGGTTATTATTAAGAAACTAACAACAAATATGAATGAGGATGCAGAAAAAATGAACACTAAAAACTGTTCACAGGAATTTAAATGAGCATGGTCACTATGGAAGTTAGAATGGAGGGTCAAGTATATGCATAGTTATGTTTATTGCAGTACTAATCACAATAGCCAAATTATAATTCCATTGTTAATGTCTCTGAACACATCTGCTAAGCTATAATTTCAAAGGGGAAAATTATGATTCTTGTGAAATTCAGTGTGTATGAAATATTTTAACTCCTTACTTTTATTAATGTTAGATGTTAAGACAATATTAAAAATGTAATGGCCTCATATTTGTAGATGATTTGATCAATACAACTTATATGTTCATTCTTATATTACACTTTACATTATTTCTCACAGAAAAACTGCAATCTGCCTAATATGATCTATTCTTCTTTTTTAAATAAGTTTTTATTGTAAAAATACTGTACAAAGGGGTTACAGTTACATGAGGAAGGTAATGAGTACATTTCTTATCAAGTATTGTTGCCTCCTGCTTTGCTTTTCCCCTACCATCCCTTCCCTCCCACCTCCACAACTACACTCCCCACCCATCTAAACTGTAAAGTTTGTTTTCAACATAGTGTCTTGTACATCTCATTTTTACAATGGATCAACATGTATCCCTATTTAAACATTTTATTTTTTTCCCTTCCCCTCCCCAAATTAGACCAACATCAAATACAGTGAAAACAGAGGTTATACCAAGGGGGAAGAACATACAAAGCATCCAAAAAATCACATGGCACATTATAAATATGTTAGAAACAATAGCAAGAAAGAACAAACCACTGTGTCCCTATCTTGGAATTCATTCACTTAACATCATCTTATTTAGTCATATGTACATAGTTTTTTACTTTTTCTGCTTGTCCCAGACATATACTAGTTATTATAAATAAGGGAAACCATGGGACCTGTGTTTCTTTGGGCTTGGCTTACTTCACTTAATATAAATTTTTCCAAGTCTTTCCATTTCCTAACAAATGGGGCAATGTCATTCTTTCTGATGGAGGCATAGAATTCCATTGTATAAATATACCACATTTTCTTGATCCATTCATCTACTGAGGGGCATCTTGGTTAGTTCCATATCTTAGCTATGATAATAATGCTGCACTAAACATGGTTGTGCTGGTAGTTATAGTGTGATCTTGTTTGTGATCATTTGGGTAAATGCTCAGAAGTGGGATTGCTGGGTCATAGGGGAGCTCTATGTGGAGTCTTTTGAGGAACCTCCATACTACTTTCTTTTATCCATGAGGGATACCTACTTATGGGTGGTACTGAACCCTATAAATTCTCATGAATTTGCTATAGAAACACAGACCCAACTAATGATTTTTTCCACGTGAACTAAGCACTTTATAAACGGTGGTCATAATTTCTGTCTTTTTAGATACAACGGCAAAACTGATTGCGATTTATTCTTTCTTCTTCAAAATTTGACAGAAAGATTTGTTCTTAGGGTATGTCTTATAACCCTACAATGAGTTTTCTTTCCTCATTAAGGAGAGAACTTTTAAATTTTCATTTCAAGCAATGTAGCTATTCTTTGACATATCAAATTGTCAGGGTCAGTATTCTGGACCCCTTGTGTCATCATTAAGTAAAACATAGGTGACTTGAACAGACACCACTATATTGTCTATCTGGTCAGATGCAGCTCTTTAATCATGGTGTATACAGCTTGGCTAGTGAACAACTGACTGTTCATGTCTCGAACAGAAGAGTGTTATGGCTCATAATTTTATCATATTACTTAAGACAACTTAAAACCTGGAGCTGTTTTTTTTTCTGGACTTTTCCGCTTAATATTTTTATACAATGGTAAATGAAATGGCAGGAAAGGAAACTGAGAAATGGTGGGTATATGATTCACAATAATAAATAATTAAATTAAGTTGGGATCTTTTTCAGTTGTCAGTTCAGATTCTTTTTTTTGGGGGGGGTGGTTTCTGGTCGTGGGGCCTGAACTCTGGACATGAGCGCTGTCCCTCAGCTCTTCAGCTCAAGGCTAGAGCTCTACCACTTGAGCCACAGTGCCACTTCTGGCTTTTTTCCTTTTGCTTATGTGGTGCTGAGGAATCGAACCCAGGGCCTCATGCATGCAAGGCAAGCGCTTTACCACTGAGCCTACTTCCCAGCCCAGGTTCTTTTTTTTTCTTAGAATTTTCCAATCCTTTAAAGGAATTTGCCAGTATTAGACCTAAACATAAACAGAACTTCGATATGCATAGCTAGCTAGCTAGCTAGATATTGGGATGAACTCCAAAATATATTCAAATTATGCAAAGTGAATCACAACTATCAATTCCTATTTTAGAAATACTGATTACCAGCTTTGTGCCAGATACTGTCTTGTGTGGTATATCTATAAAGCTGAAATTTAAAAAAAAATCCATACTAACCTCAAATATAAATATTAAGAGCAGGAAAAACTAACAATAAGAATAGATAAACAAATACTATCTGTTATTTTAGACAAATATAAATGAATATAACAAATATAAATGAAGAAAAGAAGAAGCTATGAAAAGATAAGGGGTCCTCAGAAGAGACTTCAGTTACATATTTAAGTAACAAATAGGGAAGACAGTAATAGTGATTATTAAAATGATGTGACTGGCTATTTTCAACTAAAAGAATTAGAGACCTTAGGAAATTGGTGAATCGTAAGCAAACATTAGTGGAAATAGAAACCTAGTAAAACATGCAGTGGGGAGTTTCTAAGCACTAACTGAAAGATTCAGAAAAGAAGCAAGAGGTCGAAGAGGGTATGTAAGCAAAACTATAAACATCTGGGCAATGAATAGTAAATATTGGGTCATAATCCAGGGCATAAATGAATATGATGGATTAGTGTAAGTCAACTTTAGTATCATAAGTGAAATAATAGAATAAAATATTATAAAGTCATGATGCAGACATCATTATAATAATATGATGATGACAAAAAAGAATAAGGGAAAATGAAGATGTAATAATTAGTTATAGATAATTAAGTAATTATAGTGACATTATTGGTAAAGACAGTTGAATACAAATTTATTTCCTCATATAATGCAACAATAAAGACACTTCATCCCTGTAGTACATTTTTAAAATAATGTTATAACATAATCTATTAATAAAGGGAAAACAAACCTCAAATTCAGAAATATTCTTCACCAGTACTATTCAAAACTATGAAGTAGAAGGCATACAACGACTGAGAAAAATGAGGTATCATGACACCCAAGAATGTTGAAGTAGATCTCCAGAAAGGAATACTTTTCTGGGAATCCAAATAATGTTTGCAGTTTAGTGAGTAATAATGTAGAAGTTGTGTTTCATTTCTTTTAGCAATTTTATGGTGGGAGTTTAAGGTTCTACAGGTACTATTACAGCTCTATTATTTTGGGAAATTTTCAGTAAATCTGAAACTATTCTGAACTAAAATATTTATTTTAAGAAAATGATGCATGAGCCAATATTTGATTGAAGTAGTAGAATGACTCTTGGGAATATTGGAGCTGAGTGTTTGAGAAGTATTCTTTCTGTAAAAAGTCAACAAAGGTTGTTGAATGCCGGGGTAACTGAGGAGATACAGTACATCTTCCTGAAAAGGAGCTAGTGTGGACTCAGTTAGGAGAGAAATTCTCCAGGGGAGTAAAGCTGTGTTTGATTGAAGCACAGATATGTGCAGAGTTAACTTCTGGTAGGAAAAGTCTCTAGGTACGTTTGCAAGTTTCAAGTATTTTTCAAAGCATTTTTTTGTATTTCTGTTTTTTCATAAGTACAATTGGAAGAAAGAATCTAGCAGAAGTATTTCTTTATAGGTTTATCTAAACCATTGGTTCTGCAAAGTATTTCAGAAAAATATATTAATTGAACTCGAACAAAAACATTTTTATAAAAAACATTTTTATCTAATTTTATTACATGAATATTACGGAAAAGCCATTTTGGTTATGGTCACACTCCCTATGAACTCCCTATGAAGTCTTGACTATGAATATATGCTTTACTCTTTTTTTTTTTGTCGGTCGTGGGGCTTGAACTCTGGCCTGGGCGCTGTCCCTCAGCTCTTCAGCTCAAGGCTAGCGCTCTACCACTTGAGCTTCAGCGCCACTTCTTGATTACCATATGTATAATTAAATCCCAACATCCAAGCATGGATTAAGCAACATTCTATTTTATTATATCTTTTCACAATCGCGATATTTTAGTTATTTTGTTCAGGAATCTTTCATTTTTCATGATTGCCTCAAACTCAGGTTTAATCTTGCTACTGCATTTTAGAGTATTTTTATTAACAATTATTCTGTGTCTGTGCCAACTCAGCCCATGAGCTATAAACATAAATTCCAATACAATCAATTCAGAAACACTATTCCTGGTTTGATATTTCAAAATCTTAATTCCATTTCTGAAATTTAAGTTTCTCTGTTATATTTTATTAAAGTATCAAACTGAGGACTTACAATCAACTTGTAATGAGGTTTTATTTTCTCCAAACCAACTAACCTTAGAAATTTTGTTATATAATCCCTGATTCCTAAATGGCATATCCATCTTCACTAAATCCTTCTTCAGTTGAATACAATATCAATTTATAGAATATATTATCTTCTTATACTAATGTAAAATTACTATAATTCAAAAAATCTTATAATATGTTAGGTTATAATATGATCCTTGGTAATGTCTTGTCATTTTGTAATAATTTAAATTCATGAAGGACTGTAGGTAAATGGCAAAAATATGTTCAATTTATTTAAACAACAAAAATTGCTTTGTAATTTATTGAAATTTCATTGAATTTCACAGGTATTTCCAAAAAGTCTTTAAGTTTGTTAAATTATGTACACATTTTAAAATGATTATTGAGTAAATGATAAAGCTTGATCATTTTATTCTTTGCAGTGTATATATCCAGGTTTCTTTCACTAGCTGATCTATATGTATATTTTAAGTACTTATAAAGAATTAAAATTTGTGATGTTACACTAATACATTTCTTTGAATACTTGTTTGACAATATTCCAGTTGTTACTCAGTGTGAGGAAATATTTTCTTTATTATTATACAAAAAATATATATAGCATATATTGTATGCATTATGCAGAGATGTGTATAGAGAGCTACATATAATGAGTACATTTAAGCAGATGTCTGTTTGAAATGAGTTTTCTTTGGGGTTATGGTTTAAAAAGATGAACTAAATTTAATAAGAAGTAAAATTGTAGAAGGAATCATTTATTTGGTTTGGATTCAATTTCAGTAAAGTATAATGCATAAATCTGAGTGAAAAACCCAGAGCAAAATCTTACCAAATTTTACCATTAATTATGAAAAGCTACTTGCAGAGTAAATTAGTCTTGATATATTGACATGACTTCACATGATTGTCATGAGCATGTGTACATGAACTGCTACTCATATCTCTGTGTCACGGTTCAACAGGACAACATGTTAGAATAAGCCCAAAGCATAGCAGAATACACTAATCCTATAAAAGATCACAGTAACTCTCATAGCCTCTTACTGGCAACCATCCAGTTCCTTCCTTTTTTTCCATCTGCCTTTTATCAACTCATTAGACAAGCAGGTCTATAGGAGTTCTTACATATTGTTTGCCTTGATTTATATACACATGACAAAAAATTAAAAAAATAAAAGTTAAATTTAAATTTGGGTGAATACATAATTTAATGACACAATACTTGCAACATGTATATTCTAAATATGGATGTTAGTTGTCATGAAATGTTAAAAAAAATAGAAGCCTAATATTGTTACTTAAGAAAATGACTACTGGTTGGGCATAGTGCTGAATGCTGGTAATCTATGTGCTCAAAAGGAGGCAGCAACAATTTAGAGGTCAACCAGAACTACATAGACTTTTTCTTAACAACAAGAAAATGCCCTACAATTTATTTGTTTTTATATTGCTATTTTGAAGCATAAATGGCTGCAGAAAACAGATAATCACTTGTGCATGTCCCCCCACCAAAAAAAAGAGAAAAACTAGAAGGAGGTAGTTGCAGATTGGAAAATCACAGCTAATCAATGGATCATTGTTACAGCATTTCCCTTAAGTTTCCTTCTAGAAGTTTTATGGCAACTATTTTAAAAACACTATAGGTTTTTTGTACTTCAAAGTGAGAGAGTCTCTTCTAGTCATTAAGGTTTTATCTATTGGAATCTCTATTCTTGAAATATATGGAACCCAAAACTTATTCATTTTCAATATGTACATATGGTACATATTGAAAGAAATGCTAATACTCAAAAAGAAATTATTGTTCAGTTCTGGTATACTTTTTCAGGAATTTCCTACAATCTTTTGCTCTAAGATCTGCCACATAAAATACCTATATTAGTGTTTTTCTGTTTTTTACTACATAATATTTTCTGGGGTTATTAACCTTAAGACACATATCAGATTATTTATATTTTAGAAATCACAGAGCATCAAGCACAGAGCAGGTGCAAAACAAATTCTTATCAAAACAAATTTAGTTAATAGTTCTGTGTACGTATTTACTGTGCCTGCATTTCCTTCCTTTCCTTACCTACTTCTCTGACCATTTCTTTTCTTATAAAATAATAGAGATGTGCTATTTTGGGTAGTTATTTAAAAACCCACATACCATAACTTTGTAAACCTTAATTTCATGACTCTTCAATGTATTAAACTTGCACTGATTTCTAGGCATTAATTAGTGAGTTAGGATAACTTTCCACCATCCCTTTTTTTTCTGTGATCATGATCATTGCTAAGCTGCTTTTGGTTTACATTTTCTCTTCCTAGAAGTTCTTATAGCATCAACTGACAAGAAAAGTCAATACAGGACAGAATGGAGAGCAAGTCCCTTTGTATATCTAGAGAATGGAAAGCACTGTGATAATTGGAAGAGAAAGAATTATACCTTATTATGTATTAGATGGTTAAGATATAAAACAAAAAATAAGCTTACCATTGATGATATACCATTTTCATGCAAATGTTCTCTGATGTAATAGAACAAAACATAGTATTACTGTCGTATTACTTACTGTTCTTAGTTGTGCAGAAAGTAGGGTCTAGTCTTCTTTTTTATTTTTTTCTATGTTGAAGATTCATTTCTAAAGAAAACTGTTACAAATTATTGTGAAATCTTTTACTTGATTTCAGAAAAGTAATTTTTCTTCTCTTCAATGGATCATAACATGGACTGTTTTTCCAATGAAACAGAAAAGCCTGTCAGAAAAAATTAAAAAAAATCTCTACAATATGAAAGGACAATTGAAATAACCAGTGAAATGCAGCACAACAGAGAGAATTGTGTCACATTTAATATTGGTAAATGTTTGTATGTGAAGCAAAGAGCTAGTCAACCACTATGTTTTTCCCCATGAGAAATCACTAAGTCAACTGAACAGCGAATATGTTTGAGAAAGTAGAATGTAAGTAAAGCTTTCTGTATTTGCTGTGATAGACCTAGCACTGTTTCATTGGGTCAGGTTCTTCTTTATCTACTGATTTATTTATAATTTTTCTCCTCTACTAGTAATTAATAAAAGTGAAATAATGTTCATTACAAACTAAAACTTATGTCTTTATGACTGAAATAACACAATGTATTTTCTAAATCTCATGAATGATAAAGAAACAGAAAATGTATAAATAATGGAGAAAACTATTATAGTAATTTCTCAGATGAACTGAAAAACAAAACCTGCAAGGGAGCTGTCTCACAACACTGAGAGTACGTAGGGATTTTCAATGGATAAACAAAATGAGTATCATGGGATTCAGGAAGGAAGTTTCTTTGTGATATGGGTAAGGACAGATCATTTCTTAGGATCAACGATACCTATAACAATAGCATAACATGACACTTAGATATTTTAATGGGAAATTGTACTAATATTTTACAATTATTAGTGATTGTCATTTTATGAGAATTAACATATTCCCTCAATGAAAGGCAGTTCTAGTTCTCTGTGAGACAACCACATTTTTGAAGTTATTTTGACAAGTAACTTGTAGCTCAGATAACTCAGATACCAACTCTTTTTAAACACCTAATATGTGAAAGCGCTATGAGAGGAAAAAGGCATTTTAATATGTATACAAACATGGTTCCCCTGCCTTTGAAGAGCATACAAATAAAAATTAGGATAGATATCACCCTTTACTATAACAAAATGTATAAAATAATATCTGGCAGTATACAAGTTATTTTGTGCTAAAGGCTTGTGAGAGTTACAAGTCTGGGTCGATTCTGGCTTAGAAAACACGTTCTTGTAGTAGAAAGATCTGAATTTATATAAACAGAAGAGCTCTTATTGAAAAGCATGAATTAAGTGATTAATATTCTGAAGGAAAAAACATCTACCGATAAAATCATGTTTGGAAGGATTTTGTTCAGTTTGATTTAAACTCAGGCATAATGGGAAGGAAGATGAGATATGTTAGTTTTTTGTTTAACCAGAAAAACAATCAATTTTAGGCTTAAGCATAGAGATAGGAAGTTTTTTAAATAAAGATATATAACTGCACTTATATAGCTATTATAGCTATTACTTCTACGTTCAAGAAAAACAGCGACAAGTGTTTAAGAAAATTACAGGATTTTGATTTTGTATACCCAGTGCTTATTTTCACTCCTCACACATTAAATTCACTTTATTTAGTTGCTATAGAGGCAAAGGCATTACTTCACTCCATTAGACTGCATAGTAAGATTTAAGCATTTGAGGCCAATTTATTGTTCAGAGATTTCCATCATTTAGAGTACTTTGGTAGTAATGGTCTCAATTCTTAACCAGAGCTGTGTAGTGGCCAAGTTTTCAACATGGTTTGTCCCAGTAAGACTTAGGGATAATTTAGTATCCAAACTATTGTCTATTCAGAATATCAAGCCTGGTCCCCAGAATTACTTAAAGAGAAAAGAACTTTCTGGATCTCTTGTGTTTCCTTGTGTCTGGGTTTATATCAAATGTGAGTTAAGGCTCAGGATGATTAAGGGTCAGTTGTCTACTTTTTTGTGGCTTCCAATTTGGAAACCTCTTGTTTTGTGTAATGGAAGCAGATTTGTGCTTATGCATTCCTTTGAACTCCTTCACCATATCTAGTTCCCATTTGTTGCGATGATCTCCCTGTTTGTATCCCTGTGTCAATAGACTATTCCCAGAATTTCTCCATAATCTGATGACAAAGAAAAAGTGAATTCTGCACCAGTGATACAGAACTTTAGGACTCAGGTGCTCTCTTGCAAGGCCGCACCTAGTAGTTTATCACCTAAGGAAAGGCCCAGACTAGGTGAGAGGGGGGAATGTCATATCCCTTAAAATGCTCAGAAACTCTGTCTTCCTTTGAAGCAAGCCTCTAAAGCCTCTACCTAGCTCCTGGATGCTAAGGGTTCTGCCAGCCATGGGCTGCGTACTACTTCTGTAGTGATCCTCAGACATTGGATCATATATTAGGCAGTAAAGAAAAGGCTGCTAAGTCCCAGTTCTTCACACCCAAAGCTCTAGTTTCTGCTTTAAAATAGTAGCTTGCCTCATATTCATCTCAGTGGCCACATTTTGCTTTTATTCCCCAAGATCCAGACGCATGGTTCGGTCTCCACAGTGGGCAGACCACAGGTTGCTTACAAGGAACACGTGCAGACCGATCACTGCTGGCAGTTTTGAAATCTGAGATTCGCACTAACAGAAGTGGGTGCCCTCTATTCAGAAACGTCCTTAATACAATGAAATTGCTTTCACTCAGGGTGCCATCTGGGTTAAATGTGGTCTCTACTGGAAAAACAATTCCATCTGCCAAACAAATTAGGACACTTTGCTAAACAAATTTCAGAGTAAAGTGCAGCAATTGGAGCTCCAGCCCCGGTATCCCACGGAGGGCAGGAGTGGAAGCCACAAGACTAGCCTGGTGGCCTAGGAGACAGACTGACAGATCCAGCTAAGTAAACACACCCTTCAATCAGGCCTCAAGTGGTAGTCTGGGGATTCTGGTGGAACAGGGACTTAGTGAGGAGGCAAGCGTTTTCTCAGGCTATGACATTTTTTATTCTGCCATTGATTTCTTGTCTACCTCTCAAGTTGTTCATGACAACTCAAAAAAATATCTATCCAACCCACAGTGTTTCCATAGGACTACACAGTAGATGCTTTTATGTTTCTCTATTCACTATATTCAGGAGATTGTGTCCTCCAGCTTGATTTTTTAAGGCATGATATTCACTTAAGAACAGTATCAGTGCTCATCACAACTATGGTGCTTCCCTGAAATGGCAATTTATTCTGTTCCAATGCTCACCCCAGGGCTACTGCATTCAGAACTACTGATTTCTGGAAATATGTTTTTCACAAGTGACCACAGACAGAAAAAATATTAAAAAAGAGAAAAATGATTGCAGAGTCAAACTGAACACTTCTTAGTGCTTTTTTTTTTAAAGTTTTAGCTTAACTAACTCTTTTTATCTTTTAACATTTTTATCTTTTATAGACATGTGTTATTGAAACAGATTGTATTACCTATGGATACATCCATTAGACAAACTTTTTTTTTGCTTTTGGCCTACTGTATTAAAAAAAGTAAAAACAGTAACAATTCATTATTCAAAATTATGGAAAAACTATGGTTATTTAGAATGTTCTAAACGGTTCATCAATTAGTCCAGTAGAAAAAGAAAAGTATATTTTTTTAATTACCCAAGTGGAGGTGTGGTTTAAGAGATAGAGCACTAGCCTTGATCAAAACAGCTCAGGGCCAGCATACAGGAACTGATTTTAGATATGACAATGTGATATTTTTGGTCATTCTTCTTAATACAAACAGAATTTCCAAAAACAATCCTCTTTTTCTCCCCTTCCTTTATTTTCTTCTTTCTTTCTTTTCTTTCTCTCTTCTTTCCCTTACCTTCCTTTTCTTTCCTCCCTTTCCCTTGCTTTCTTTCCTTCCTCCCTTCTTTTCTTCCTTCCTTTTCACTCCCTTTCTTTCCTATCTTCCTTCCTTCCTCCCTTCCTTCTTTTCTCCCTTCCTTTCTTTCTCCCTTCATTCTCCTTCCATTCCTTTCTCTTTCTTTTTTTCCTTCTTTCCTCTCTCCCTCCTTTTCTTCCTTCCTTCCTTCTTTTCTTACTCCCTTCCTCCCTTTTTTCTTCCTCCCTTTCCCTTCCTTTCCTTTCTCTTCCCTTCTTCCCTTCCTTCCTTCGTTCTTTTTTTCCTTCCTTCCTTCCATCCTTCCTTCCTTCGTCCTTTTCTTCCTTCGTCCTTTTCTTCCTCCCTTCTTTTCTTCCTCCCTTTCCTTTCCTTTCTTTTCTCTTTTCTCCCTCCCTCCTTCCCTCTTACCCTCCCTCCCTCTTTCCCTCCCTCTCTTCCTCCCTTCCTTCCTTCCTTCCTTCCTTCCTTCCTTTCTTCCTTCCTTCCTTCCTTCCTTCCTTCCTTCCTTCCTTCCTTCCTTCCCCCCTCCCTCTGTAACTCCCTTCCTTCCTTCCCTCTTCCCTCCCTTCCCCCCTTCCTCCCTTCTCCCTTCCTTCCTCTTTTCCTATATACACTGTTTTAACCAATAAGTTACCCATGTTTCCATCCATTTTGCTTTTGCTAGTATTACCAATATTTTACACTATTTGCTTGGGCTATTACCGGCTTCACCTATGGCTTAGGTGTTAAATGCAGGCCATACTCAGCTGTTTAGTCTCAAACATGGTTTGTTGTGATTTTTTTTTGTACTTACCTGGGTCACAAACCTCCAAATCTCAGCCTCTCACATACCTAGGATGACAGTTGCATGGAATCATGCCAAAATGCTGATTGAGTTAGTGTTACACAATCTTTTTGCCTAGGCTTGTCTCAAGTTATGATTCTCCAACTTTTCACTGACTAAGGAGTTTGGTATTGGTCACCACTGCTCAGTTCATGAATTGGTATTCACTAAGAGAAATCTCAATTCCAGTTCATTCTACATTTGCACTGACCACATCATGTAACAATTTATCTTTTTGGATATTTTTTAGTAGAAACGCCATTAACTTTCATCATATTTTTGAAAGTGTTTAACACCTTCTATAACTTCAAAATAATCATTTTCTCTATAAACATTTCAAAATACATTTCCATGTCATTCTTTTACATCTCTCATCTTCCTTTTCTCTCCTCCTTTGTCCTCTCAAGTTTTTCTTCTTCAGTAGGTATATATATATATATATTTGGGTCCAGTCATGGGGCCTGAACTCTGGGCCTGGGTGCTGTCCCTCAGCTCTTTAGCTCAAGGCTAGTGCCCTACCACTTGAGCCACAGTGCCACTTCCAGCTTTTTTCTTTTTGCATATGTGGTGCTGAGGAATCAGCAGGGCCTCATGCATGCAAGGCAAGTGCTCTACCACTGAGCCACCTTCCCAGCCCCTCAGTAGGTATTTATAAATACAAAGAAATATATATTGAATTCTGTTTTTATATCTGCATCCATATAGTTGTGTCTATATTTATAGTATATCTATATGGTTTTAAATTGTCAGATTGAAAATACAATTCTTTTATTTTATAAAATAGAAGAGAGCAAATACCTGTAGTCAATAAATTAATATCTGACTGAATTTTGGACAGTTAAGATGGTTATGTGAATATTGACAGGATGATGGCAGACACTTGGTAAGTTTCCAACCTTTTAACTGTGGTACATCAAAAATTGTTGAAAATGTCAAGGCAAGAACAGATTTTAGTATTTCAGAAACTATTATAATACAATCAATGATTTCTCTTAAGTAGAAAGTTCCTGTGTGTAGTACAGTCTTTGAGTCTGAGCTGACTTTATCTGTTAACAGTCAATTACTCCACGTTGTCTGGGTGTCTTCCAGGTAAAATTGGCTGAGCCTGAACTTTATTAATGGTTCTGTAGTAGCAGAATTTCATCTGGAAACCATACGTTCTCATTCTTTTTACTCGATTTCACTTGATTATATTTATTGAATGTATAGAAATGCTGAGTGAGTTGAGGCAAGCAGCCTGTCAAAGGAATAGTTCCAGTCAGCCTGGCTTAAGTCAAGAATAGACAACATCTCTGCAGGTATATGGTTGGCAGGCAATGATTGGGTATTTTGCAATTGTCTGTATCAATATGCCACCAAATGGACAGAATTTTATGCATAATTTATAGGGTTTTCTTTCATTTTACCTAATAGGAGAATGACTTATTTTTCTTCATTCTGTTGAGTCCACTCAGATAGTCTATTGGTTTACAAGACTATTTAATGTAGACATTTTATTTTTCAAAGTTGTTTGAGATTTTCATTAGTTCTCACCTTTTAAATCAAGATTTGCAAGAAAGTTAGATAAATCAAACTACAAACAAAACTCTGTAAATCAACTGAATGAGGTTACATTGTTTTTTGAGTTAGTAAAATCTGCAATACTTGCTCTAGTTCCTGAAGAAACACAAATTATTCATTAGGAAGTAGCAACTAATGGCCAGCCTTATGAAATGAAGTGATAAGTGTAAGGAAGAGAAGTCTGAGTTCAGAAGACAGTAGTGTCACTTGGCCCACCCCCAATAACGTTCCCTCTAGCTCACTATCACAACAACCTACCCTATAAGTGACTAGCGGCATACTTGAATGTAGGGTGAAACAATTTGCAGGAGAGACCAATAAAATATTGTTATTCAATAAAATATTGTTTATTCAATAAAATATTGTTAAATTTTTAATTGGGGCTGGGAAGGTGGCTCAGTGGTAGAGTGCTTGCCTTGCATGCCTGAGGCCCTGGGTTCAATTCCTCAGCACCACATAAGCAAAAAGAAAAATGCGGGAAGTGGCGCTGTGGTTCAAGTGGTAGAGTGCTAGCCTTGAGCTGAAGAGCTGAGGGACAGTGCCCAAGCCCAGAGTTCAGGCTCCATGACTGGACCCAAAAAAAAATTTTTTTTAAATTGATGATGCATTTTTCATTATTGCATTTTAAGATACTGGCAAATTTAAAATTTAATATAAGCAAATAACATTAAATTTCAATGTGATGAACTGTTTTCACAAAAACTATGTTTTATTTAAAAATCATAAAAATTTGAATTTTGTTGAAAAAGAATATAAATAAAAATGAGAATCCCTTCAATGTCATGTCATCAAACAAGTTATTCATCTATGAGTATTTCTGTATTTTTTACAGGTATTAGCATTTTATTTACTTATTCTTCAGTTGGTGGGCAATTGGTATATCTCTACATTTTATTGATTATGAATAATTTTGCTATGAACATTAATGTTGAAAGTTTTCTTATAAGTTTTCTTAAAAGTGGAACTGCTGGGTCTTAAAGTCATATATTTTGAAAAATTGCTAGGCTATTTTCCTAAGTAGCTGCATTATTTTTCTCTTGTCTCCAATACTGGTTGTAGTCAACTTTACCACATTCTCACCAATAATTGATGGTGTATTGTAGCCATATAATGGATTTGAATTATACCTATATATAGTCATAAAATGTCATATGGTTAGAAATATATTTATTACTTGTTTTTTCATTTTACACATTATTTATATTGACTTAGATAAGTGTGGTAGTGTATTATTCAATATACATATCACATCCAGTTATCTCTTTCAGCTACCCTGTATCTACCTTCTCCTCCTCACACAAACCGCATCATGCCTGTAATACTAGCTACTGAGAAGGTTGAGACCTGAGAATCACAGTCCAAAGCCAGCCTGGGAAGGGGTAGTAAAGTCTGTGCAACTCTTATTTTCACTTAACCACCAAAAATCTGGAAATGAAGTTGTGATTCACCTGGTTGAGCACTAGCCTTGAGCAAGAAAGCTCAGAGATAATGCCCATAATTATCAAGTTCAAGCCCCAGGACTGGCACGTGCACGCATGGGCACACACACACACACACACACACACACACACACAAATGCAAACATACAATATCAGAAACTTAACATAAGATTTTAGGATTTCATCTAAGTCTGTTATACTCTCCATTTTAGGTGGTCTTTTGAATCATACTATGTTTTTGTCCTCTAGGAAACAGTAATATTTTATACTATATTACTGTTCTACTCATTGTTATCAGTTTTTAAGGTTAGCTTGATCATCCCATACATTAGCTTGTTCATCTTATAGGTATTCATAAACAAATTCTGTTTGTTTAGGTTAAAGTCATTAATCTTGTCAGCTGTGCTGTAAATATGAATCTCAAAAGAATTCTTTTGATAGCATTGAGATTTCTTCTACAAATTTGAAAAATGATTTTACTATCACACAGTAAAATATGTAGTTATGTTTCATTAAAATGTGAGCCAGCCAATGGATCTTTCAAATTTCACTCTGCCTCTAGTTAAACATTTCGGCCTTTGTTCGGTAACATAGAAATTGTCTTAACATGTGGAAGACATCAATAGAAGCTTGAAGATCTTATTCTTGCATATATAAACTGGAACAAATTCCGAAAAATGACAGGGTATGAAACAAGTATGCCATTCACCTGGGACAATTCTCCTGGATAGCCCTTTCTTTGAATTAACTGGTGCCCCATGCAAGTCAGTTTGTGCTAGTATAAGTAGTGTTATCCAGTCAGCTCATTCTAGTATTCAGTCAGTCATGGGTCCAGACGTTGCAGTCACTACTATTACCCTTTTTGGAGGAAAAAAAATGTATGTGTCAAGCAAATAACTGGATTTTGCAGCTGCAGCTTAAATTGTTCCCAATGCACCCACTGAAATTTCTAGAAAAAAAATGGGAATAAAGTTTAAAGCACCATATCTCATGCAGAAAGCATTGCAATTCAAAAGTACATTGACCTACCAATTACATAGCTTAGTGTAAAACAATACTTTGGGTGCTTGCCAGTGCTCAGAGTATATGACCAGCATGTTTGATTATCTCTTATTTTGGGGAAGTCATGTTTCTTCTTTTACTTAAAAGCATTATCCAATTTTAGGCATAATGAATGCAAAGACATGCCCAATACATCTGTGTGTTATCCCCAAATATAATAAATCTTTCTATGCATCTGTTCTTACATGGAAGTGAAATAATCATTGAGATTCAGAATGTCCTATGTTAGGTTGGTTTTACCGAAGGATTCAACCTAAGATGAACTACTTAACAGATTCTAGTGAGAAGTTTTCCAATGATTTACATTAAATGTGCATATTATTTTATATGGCAATCTAGTCTGAGTATTGTTTTCTTAAAACATACTAAGAAATATAACCTCTGAAGCAATTCCAGATTTTGTTTTAAATCAGATGATAAATTAATTCGAATTTTTGGAGAATTAGGATGAATAAACATATTACTAATTTTTTGAATATTTACATCCTTACTGGATTTATAAGTAATCTTATTAGCATTCTTACCTTATACAAACAATTTTTTAACTCTTTAATTTAAGACCCACACTTCAATACGGTAGTTTATATTGAGTTATGTTTTCTAAACTTAATAAAAATTTAATAATTAAAAATTAAATTAGCTACAAACTGCTTCATAAATAGTATCTAGTACTGTTAGTTCTATATTTATTTTATACTTATATTGTCAAACATATAAGCATTCATATTGCCTATTATATAGGAGAAATAGTCTACTAAGATATAACATTAAATTTTATTAAATGCATTAAATATGAATGTTTAATTTTTAACTTAGAGGACTTATTGTTCATTTGTTGATGGCTGTTTATTGCTCAAAGAATAAAACTCTAAATCCTTAGGAAAATCTACCTTCATCTGAAAAAGACCTAGGAGCTTGTTTTAATAACCCATCCCATTTTTATGCCATTTACAATTAAGCCATTCTCTGATCCCGTATTTCCTGTGTATGACCTATATTATTTTAACATATATTTAGTTTGAAAAACTAATTTAAATCCTCTACTGCAGTGATACACTTTTGCAACATTTCCTAGGGAGACAGAATATTATAAAGCCATCCTTCATAAGCAGATTTAACCAAAGACAACTTTAATTGCTAAACTTTTCCCTATGTGACACTTAACATAATATATTCTGTAAACATGCTTCACTTACCCTTATGGAATTTTAGTTGACTTATTTGTTCATATGTTTGTTTGTTTTACCATGCCATTGTAATGTACTTTTTGCCTATTCATTTTTTTAACTTCAAATACTTTATGATTCTTTCAAGGTTCAATTCTATTGTCACTTCTTTTACAAATGTTCCCTTTAGTTCCACAGACTAGGATAATTTGTACTCTCTTTGTGCTTGCATACCTTTTCAAGTTTTCTCTATTTGAATAGTGAACCTATTATTTTACCTTCACCATATTTCATAAGATCTAAATCATCTCTACACATAATTTGTATCAATATTTTTAAACTTCTAAGAAAGGAAAATTTATTCTTCACTTAATTAATGTGCAATGTTTATTCTATTTGAAATTATCTTACTTTAGTATATATAAGTATCAATAAGTACTCCACTTGTTCATATCATAAATTAAAGGTGACATATAGAAGGCCAGATGCTTACATGACTATTTCAACTTTTACTGAATTATTTTTAAACCTACACCCTCAAAGCTTGCTCATCAAAAAATCCTCTGACATCAAGACCACGGGTAAGCCAGGCTCCAGTGGCTCATGCCTGTAATCCTAGCTGTTTAAGAGACTGAGATCTGAAGATCATGGTTCAAAGCCAGGCCAGGCAGGAAACTCCGTGAAACTCTTATCTCCAATAAACCATCAGAAAAACCAAAGTGGCGCTATAGCTCAAGTGGTAGAGCGCTCGCCTTGAGCTGATAGAGCTGAGGGACAGTGCCCAGGCCCAGATTTCAAGCCCCACAGCTAACCAAAAAAAAAAAAAAAAAGAAGGATCTCGGGTAATTAATTATTTTTACCATCTTTATGAAGTGGTACATGAATCTTAGTCAATGTCACCCCCTTCAACATTCTCATCCCCCCCCCAGACCCACCTGCTAGCTTACTTTTCTTAATGTTGTGATATTTACAATGAATTCTTGAATGCATTCCCCCCTCTTCATTCATCTACCTTTCCTTCCTTTCACCCTCCCCACCACCTTAGCAAACCTTGCATGTAACAATTTCCTGGTACTGACTTTGTTGGGCTTTGACCTAGACTGTACCAATGTTACGACTCAGATTTGTGTCCAGTTTGCAAATACTGATGTGATTGGTTGTATGTAGCACGGTTATATGCACATGAAAGTAGCAAAAACTAGATGACAATAAAAATGTGGTATGTTAACATAGCAGCTCATTATTGATTATTAGATACATCCTTTATTTTAGATATCTTAGATGTGTCCATGTGAAAATTATGCATCTTATAATTGATGAATTATACTATAGTTTTCACTTCCCAGAAGTCAATATACCTATTGAGAACAATACCTTGTCATCTTTGGAAATATTTACTAGCATTCAACATTCTTACACAAATATATGCAAGTATTTTGGCACATTTTTGTGAGGAATCAATGTGTTTTACTTAGCTTCATTTGTATACATATGCCCTAATGAGTTTTATGTCTCCTTGAATATCTTTTATTGGTGTTTAGTATTATTACACCTTTAATGTAATAAATAATAGAGTAGATGTGTGAAAGTACAGAATATTTGAGCAACTTCATAAAAACTCATATATAGCAACTTAGTATACAGTAAATTTACAAATTTTAAGACAATCAGTTCCCTAAAATAGAATATACTTCTTCAAATTCTATCTATACCTATAAAAACCCAAATGATGGTTGCAATCCATTAATTACATCATGTCTAAACAATAGCATATTATACTTTCTGGAAATTGCAAAGCATATTGGCAAAAGATTTTTCTTCATGAAGAGCTCTGCCAGGTTATGGGAACATCTTTCCCATATGTATTTTAAAAACAAATAAAATTTGCCTCCTGATGAGTATATGTGTTTGGGTGGACAGATGGAGCATTGATTGAAGTAGTTGAGCAGTTTTTAATGCTAACAGAAAATGTTGATTAAAAAAATTAACCTCATTTTACTCAAACAATTCTTCAGTCTCTTAACTTCATTTAGTATGCTATGAAAACTTGTCTAGGGTGATTCTAATTTCAAAACATAAAACAAGTTAATACAATCCCAGCAGATGTTTTTAAGGAATCATTGTTTACCAGACGTCTAAACAGCTATTATAGTTCAAAATATCATAATCCATAGATGGGACTTTTGAACAGTGGGTGTAAATGATTTTCACAATGTCAGTTTTATTTTGCAGTAATTAAGGTAATTCTTTAAATATTGGTAAAGCATTTAAAATAAATTATAGGAATTGGTCAATATGAAACAACAATTCATATTTTCACTTGGTTAAAAAGGGTATCATATCATAGTAAATTTATTATAAACAAAATATGGCTTAGCATGGAAATGTAACATAGGATTTAAAATAATTTAGCTACTTTGGAAAACTGGGTGAATTTATGGTTATTCTTTGTTTCTGTTTTCTTTCTTTATTTTGCCAGTCATAGGGCTACAACTCAGGACCTGGGCATTGTCCCTGAGTTTCTATTTTTTTTTCTTTTGATGGTCATGGGGCCTGAACTCTGGGCCTGGGTGCTGTCCTTCAGATCTTCAGCTCACCACTTGAGCCACAGCACCACATCCAGCATTTTTTCTGCCTATGTGGTGCTGAGGAATGGAACCCAGGGCTTCATGCATTCCAGGCAAGCACTCTTCCACTAAGAGGACTTCCCAACCCATCACTGAGTTTCTTTTGCTCAAGGCTAGCACTCTACTGCTTGAGCCACAGTGCCACTTCCCACTTTTTCTGTTTATGTCATACTTAGGAATCAAGCCCAGGGCTTCATGAATACTAGGCAAGCCCTCTACCCCTAAGCCACATTCTCAGACAAATGGTTATTCTTTCTAAATTAAGCATAATAGATTAGTACAATTTACTGCATATGTAAATTATGATATATATGTATGTATGTACACGTATATTCACTTTAATAAACAAAATCATAGCTACTATTTCAAGAAGATGTCATCTGGAGACTATTTATTTTCCATTTTATTTTTTATCTAGCATGCTTTCTTATCCCATAAACTAAACATAAATATCACAAATAATAACAATGAATCCAAATGAATATTAAAGAAATTCTACATCTTTCTTTCTTTCTTCCTTTTTTAGATCCAATTGTGGGACCTGAACTCGGGGCCTGGGCGCTGTCCCTCAACTCTTCAGCTCAAGGCTAGCATTCTAACACTTGAGCCACAGCACCACTTTTGGCTTTTTTTTTCTTCTGCTTATGTGGTGCTGAGGAATCGAACCCAGGGCCTCATGCATGCAAAGCAAGAGCTCTATCACTGAGCCACCTTCCCAGCCCAAATTCTACATATTTTGAAATCCACTTTTGCCCACGTTGTTTCTGGGTCACTTAGATTCTCCAATTAGAGGTTCATCTGTGATTTTTTTTTAAATTTAGAAGTGAATTTTTCAAAAGAGAGAAGCATGTATTTATTGATAACAGGACAAGGTAACAAGGATTGCTGAGGCAATGTATTCTTGAGAATTTAGGAGTGTGGTCAAGTCTTGTTACTAATAGAATAACTCTGAAAGCATAGAATTCTTGTAGCAAGCTTGACTTAGAACCTATCATTCTAGAACAACTGGGGATTTTTCATCTACTGGCCCTATTTTCCTATTCATATTAGTACAGTGGTTGTCAAGTGTAGTTATAATTATCAGTCTCACAGAGAAATGAGTCTTTGTGACTGTTACATAAAAAGTGTGGTACGTGTGTGTGTGTGTGTGTGTGTGTGTGTGTGTGTGTGTGTGTGTGTGTGTGTGTAGTGGATACATATTTAGCATTAGAAGATAGGCTAGAATCTGATTTATAATTTAACTGGATTACTCTGGTTGATGTACTCAGCAAAAGCCAAAGAATGTCAAGGAAGATTTACAGAGATGAGTTAAATGCAATTGAAGAGAAGCAATTTCAAATGTCAATCTGTGAGGTAAGTCTTACTAATGCTAAAAATTACAGAATAAAAGAAACTATAAGAATCTGTCCTCTGATGCTTAGTGATACATTTCTTAATACAGTTTTAGCATCAACAATTGCAGCACAAATATAACTTTTAAAAATTTATATAGGAGATAATGTCTATAAATTAAAGATGATTCAAATAGCTCAATAAATATTCCGAGCTTAAAAGAGAAAATTCAACTATAATGTACTGTTTTAACAAAACAGATATTTAATAAAAAAAAGGGGAACTGTTCAATTTACATTAAAAATATGAATATAAAACTTTCACTTCAATAGCGGTTGGCATCTAGAATCTGAAGAAATGGAATCAGAGGTCCAAAGACATTTTTTAAAATGAAAAACAACGGCTAGAACAGAGCTGTTACAATTAAAATCAAGCAAAGTGAGGAAATTGAAAAGAAATTGAATTGTGACTTCAATCATTAAAAGAAAGCAAAGAGAATGCAGTATTTGAGGTAGGAGATTTAATGTGTACAAATCACTTTTAAGAGAGGTTGAGCAGTAATAAATAGCTTTGTGTATGATACGGACTGAAATGAGATATGACAATTCCGTCCTTAAAATCTTCAGATACATTATTAGTAGAATTATCGGAGGTGAGCTAGGTTTCAGGAGATTTGTGCAAAATAAATATTTCATTTTTTTATTGTGAAAATACTGTACAGAGGGGTTACAATTACATGGGCAAGATAATGAGTACATTTCTTATCAAGCATTTTAGCCTCCTTTGTTTCCCCTTCCCATACCTCCCCATCCTCTCCTTCCCATCCCTCCCCATCCTCCCCGGCCCCCCCCAATCCTCCCCCGGCCCCCCCAATCCTCCCTGCCTCCCTCTCCTCCCCCCGCACCAAAGTTGTGAAGTTCGTTTTTGACATAACAACTTGTACATCTCATTGTTGCAATGGGTCCACCTGTATCCCTATTTAAATGATTTGTTTTCCCCCTTCCCCTCCATAAATTATAACGACATCAAATACAGTGAAAGCACGGTTATACTGTGGGGGAGGGACATACAAAGCAACAAAGAAATAATCTTATAAATGTGTGAGAAACAATCGCATGAAAGAAAAAAAAAACATTTGAATACATATCTTAGGGTTCATTTCCCTAACATCACCTTATCTGACCTTTTCTGCTTGACTCAGACATACACTAGATTTTGCTATTTTATATGGCAAGTATCAAATAATTGCTTAATAACACAGTATACATATACAATGGAACAAAACTGTATTGTTTGCAAAGATACAAAAGGACTTGAAAAAAAGTCATGTTAAATGGAGTAAGTCAGGCCCAGAGAGAGAAAGGACACGTATTCTCCCATATGCAACACCTAGGAATAATTTATAAGTATATAGGTAAACACTTTAGGGTCATATCCAAATGTGCATAATTGCAATAAATAAAATATGATAGACATAAGGGAGAACTCAAATGGTGTAATTTCTTACAAAGCTTAACTCATTGTCCAACAAAATAAACATTAGGAAACCGGTACTTCAAAAGAGGGTAAAATAAAGGGGAAGGGAGTAGATGAATGAAAACAAGAACAAGAGACAGAATGCAGTCATAAAATTCAATGCATATCTTACAATGTTAAAACAATTGAGAGAAGGGCTAGGGGTTAGGAGGGTGAAGGAGAATGATTAACGGGGTAACACTGATCAAGATGCATTCTATTTATAAACTATTTTGTTGAATGGCAAAATCCTTTGTACAACTACTTAAAAATAATGAAATAAGGAAATCTTGTGGTGAATAGTGGGTTCAATTGTGAAGACTTTTGCAAGAACCTTTGGCCCTTTGTAGATTAGCATATCATCCAACTATCTCAATTATGTATGTATTTATATACATATCTATGCCTATTTATATACCTACCTATGCCTATATGCCCATTTTTATTTGGTATTGTTCATAACAACTGTGTGGAATAGATCTAGATGTCCATTGACAGGTAAATTAAAGAGAAGATGGTTTGTATGCATGTGCACATGCGTGTGTGTGTGTGTGTGTGTGCATACACACACACACACATACACAGATATTTTCAAGCCAAAATAAGAATGAAATACTGCCACTAGCAGCAAATGATGGGAACTGCAGGACATTGTGTTAAAGGAAATAAACCAGACACAGAAAAGCAAGTACTTTATTGTCTTGCTTACAAATGGAAGCCACAACTCTCAAACTGAATGTAGAATAGTAACTTCTAGAGGCTGATAATAGTGAAGCTGCAAAGAAGGAAATTAAATTTGATCTTTTCACACTCTGTGCATGTTTAAATATCACAATGAGCCCACTAATGTGAACAATTAATAAACTAATTTAAATATGTAACAGATAAAAAGGACAAATATTCATTTCCTAAGAAACAAAGTGTCACTGCAAAGAAAGAACTTATACCTATAACAAGAATGAAAGACTATTTTAAAATCAGGATATTGAAAGAGAAGGCATGGTAATACTTTAGTAATTGTGTTTATAATAATGTTAATTAATTTTATTATTAAATTACTATGGTTCTCTCATTTGCCATTAAAAATAGGAAGTTTAGGGCTGGGAAGGTAGCTCAGTGGTAGATTGCTTGCCTTGCATGCATGAGGCCCTGGGTTCAATTGCTCAGCACAGAAAAAGCCAGAAGTGATGCTGTGACTCATGCTGTGGCTTGGCCTTGAGCTGAAGCACTGAGGGCCAGTGCCCAGGCCCAGAGTTAAGCCCCCATTAAAAAAAAGGGAAGTTTAAATGCTTTACTTACTTTCTTTTAGAAAGTTTTCTTAAGCTGTAAGTTTCAAACTGCTTAAAAATTGCATGGAAATCTTTTTAGATAAAATTGCATGAACACTGCATGAAAAACTTTAGATAAGCCATTGTTTAGACAATTATTTCTGAGTATTGCATAGACACCATTAACAAATGAGAATGGAATGCAATACAAATCAGTAACTTAGAATAGACACGTTATTTTATTAAAATGGTTTTCATTATTTTTATATTCTTTTCGTTTTATCTCTTTGTATTTATATTTGCTTGGAATCTGGAAATGTGCTGGCAATATTGTATATATTACTGTGGTGACCTTGACTCCTACAAATCATTTGTTTTAGCCTAAAATGTGTATCTAAAAGCCATCATTTTAAATGAATATCAAACCACTGATAGGCACTGTCTTTTACTGGAAAAGCTTCAATTGAAATAGTATTGTGAATGATTATGGAATGCTTTAAGAATAAAGAGTATATTTTGTAGTCCAGGTATATTAATTTTTCCAGATAGAATTTTGTTTCAAAGAAACATTTTCAACCACTACAGAATCCCCTAGGCTTTTAATATTAATATATTTTATTAAGAGAAAGTTTACCTGGTAACTCAACATAAAAAGCAGGCTATATTTTGCCTAAAATATTTTTTCATATCTCACATACATGATTTTTCTATTATAAAAAGTTATTTGTGCCATTTAAAATATATTTACACAAAAATGATAAAATAGAGTATTTATATTCATATTTCTTAAATACTAGGAGGAAGTTTATATCCATTCCTTCTTAGTAAATTTAATTCAAAGTTTCGCTATTGTCATAATTATAAACTTGGTGTCCATTTACTATCTTTTGAAAAATTTTGATCACTCAGTGATGAGATGCTAACATACATTGGAATTTAGGATATAACATAATGAATTTGATCTTCTACCATCCCTAGGCCTGTCTCTTGCAAAATTTCCTATTCTGAAGACTGTGTTTATCATATTCCAGCAAGACAAGACACACAGTGTGTTACAGCACACAGGTCAGAATCTTTTGGTGGTCTCCTGTCACTGTGGATTGGGGAAATCTGCTTATGGGAAAGACAGATGTCTTCTCCTTTTCCTGGCTATGGAAGACCCTAGGACGCATCAGTAGATGTTTCTAAAGGTTCTCCCTTGCTTTGCAATTATTTGAATTCATGAATAAATATACCATTAAACAGGAAATATAAAACACCATTATATGTCATAAGACAATCCATGTAAAAAAGGCAACAAACGCCAGGCGCTGGTGGCTCATGCCTGTAATCCTAGCTACTCAGGAGGCTGAGTTATGAGGATCGTGGCTCAAAGCCAGCCCGGGAAAGGAAAGCCTGTGAGCCTCTACTCTCTAATAAACCACCAGAAAATAGGAAGTGACACTGTGTTTTAAGTGGTAGAGCACTATCCTTGAGCTGAAGAGCTTGAGGGACAGGGCCCTGAGTTCAAGCCTCATGGCCAATACATACATTCATACATACATACATACAAAAAGGCAACAAACAAAATAATATTTTATTAGCTTTTACAATACCTTTCCATACTTTTGAACAACCTGCATCATAGTTTTATTTTGCACTGAGGCCACAAATTGTTTCCTGACTAGCATCAACAATGCCTTTTCTCTTTATCTTTTTTTGGCTTTCTGAGTATCTATTTTATTCCTCCATTTCTTTCTGCAGCTCATCCATTCTGAACTACAAGACAGGCACTCATAAGTACCCACAAAGAAATAGCAATTAGGAGTACTTGGAACTTGAATTTTCATGTGTCACCAAGAAATAATTTTCTTCTCAGAAATAAATTCCTTGAGAAATTACTCAACTTTCCTTAATAATCGCCATGGTACTGTTTGTTGTTGTTGTTGTTATTTTTACTGTACCTTGATTTCTAAACTTTGTCTTTACAGTACTAAACTGATGGTCGGATTGAAAAAAAAATCAGCAGAGCGCTAGTGGCTCACGCCTGTATTCCTAGCTACTCAGGAGGCTGAGATGTAAGGATTGCCGTTCAAAGCCAGCCTGGGCAGGAAAGTCCGTGAGACTCATCTCCAATAAACCACCAGAAAACCGGAAGGTGGTAGAGCACGCGCCTTGACCTGAAGAGTGCAAGGACAGAACCCAAGCCCAGAGGTCAAGCCCTGCACCGACTGAACCGACTGAAAAAAAATCACTGATCAATTACTTTAGAAAAGGAGGTGATATAAAGAAATGTAGGCTGATGTCTCAACAGCAAGATAAGATTCAACCATACGAAATATCTCAGTAGTTTTGTTTTGATTGAAATCAGTCATGTAAGAAATAGATTACTGATCAAACATTCCAGTTATAGCCTCTCTGTCATTTTCCATGTATTTAAGCAGCTAAACACAACTACTTTTTTTTCTTCTTGTCAGGCTGGAACTAAGGGTGTAGGCACTGTCACTGAGTTGTTTTGCTCAAGACTAGTACTCTACCACTTTGAGCCACAATACCACTTCTGGTTTTCAGATTGTTAATTGGAATCTCATGAACTTTCCTTCCTGAGATGACTTTGAATCGTGATCCTCAGATCTTAGCATCCTGAGTAGCTGAGCCACCAGTGCCCAGATACACACAACTCTTGATATGAATGTCAAGCTCCAAATGTCTTGGTCTATAGAATTAATTCCACATTATGTGTTTTTTTTAATGAAGAAAGTTTTTTCTGTCCACCAATGATGCAGACTCGGTTATCTTTCTGATTTTCAGTTTATGGCTTGAATAGAATCTCCTCCCTTCTTCTTCTTGTCAGAATCTCATCCAAACATTTTCCTGACAATGTATTTTTGCTGTAGATGCCACATTGATTTACCCTGAGATAAAGAGTTCTAATCATTTATTGTGCATGAAGTCTATAAATGTTTGCAATGACATTTCAGGACTATTGTCAGATTTAGACAGAATCAAGAATCTTATCCAACTGCAACCCTCTTAACATGTCCCAGATAAGATTATAATGCTATTTTTGCTCTTTCTGAAGACATAACTTCAAAACTGATTTCATATCTAATGTACATTTAGTTTTCTCTGAAAAGTAGCATTTGTATTGCATCTGGGTTTGGTTGGAAATATATCAACTATCTCACCCCTCCCTTGCAGGTTTAAGGGTAGGATAACTTTTATCCTTTTTTGTCCTTTTTGGGCATTGATTCTGATCGAGAGTCCTTAATGGCACACACATATAAAGAGTGTGTGAGTACCTCTAACAATGTGACTATCTTTCCATCATTCATATTTTTAGAGAAACAAGCCTCAATTCAGGCTTTGAGAGAAATCCCAAGTTTTCTCAGAGAAGCAAGTTTATTTTTCTTATAAAGTAGATACTAAAGGTATGCCAGCAATTGTGTAACAGTAGGCCTCTCTCAGAAAAAAAAAAACATAGATTATTAAGGCATAGCCCAAATAACACTAGCTGATCTTCCAATGCCAGTGCTTCCATGATGGTTAATCTGAAGCTACAAGCATGTGAACCTAGAGTTTTACCTACCTTCTCAAATTCCAGTGCAGTACAGTGAGTCATAAAATATGCAAATACTCTATAGTACAATCTCAAAAATCTTTACCCATCCTTCAGTGTTATGATTTCAAGGTTTGTGCACTGAAAGCTTAGTCTCAGGTGGTTGATCCAATTAGTGTAAGGTAATTGGATCATGGAAGCTCTGACTTAGTCGATAGATTGATCTCAGTGGATTATAAATCAGTAAATTGATGGCATTCCTGGGAGGTAAAATTTAGCAGTATGGCCTAGGTGGAGAAAGCAGGTCACTTCGGTCACATCTTTGGAGCTATCTCTTCTATCTTTGAGAATAAGAATGTGGCCAGGTCTGGGTTTTAATGGAAACATCCTTCCTCCCTCTTTTTTTTTTTTGTTCACGGATTTTGTCACAGTGATGAAAGGCTGACTAATTCAGGCAGCAGATGACGTTTCTGCAAGCTTGTCAGACATATATTAGGTTGACATACTTTGTTCTAGTGAATGTTTTTCTTTAAGTCACACATTACTACCATTAACATGCCTAAAATTACAGATGGAATGATTTCTTAGTTTATATCCTGGAGTTTTATGTGCTTATCTGTTATTGGTCAGAACCTGATTGACATCTTAATTCCGTTGGTATGTTCTTTCAAATTTATGTCTTATTATGCACACAGTAACTAATATTTTCATTGATTCACTTGCCTAAAGGTGATGCTGAGGAAGAGATTCTATGGAAAACTCTAGAAAGAGTGTAGATTGTTTAATATGTTTATTGTTAAGCAGATAAAAGAAATTGGCCTTTTTTTCATTGCCTCCCAAATTTTGTTTTCTGTCCTTTCCCACACTTCTAAAAACTATCCACCCATTTTTGTTTGTTTTTCACATATATTTTGCATTGTAAAGATACTTACCAAGGGGTTACAGTTATGTGAGTAAGGTAATGAGTGCATTTCCTACTGACCATTGTTACATCCTCCTTTGTTTTTGCCCTACCATCCCTCTCCTCCCCACCTCCCCACTCCTCACCCCCCCCACAAATGGTAAAGTTCATTTTCAACATAATGTCTTGTACATCTCGTGTTACAATGAGTTAACGTGTATCCTTGTTTCAGCATTTTGTTATTTCCCTTCCCCTCCCTTAATTAGAAAAATATATAAACAAGATGCAAGGCACTGTAATCAAATACAGTGAAAACAGGGGTTATACCATGGGGGAGGAACATACAAAGCAACAAAAAAATCACGTGGTACCTTATAAATATGTTAGAAGCAATAACAACAAAGAAAAAAACCACTTGTATCCTTATCTTGGGGTTCATTTTGCTAAACATCATCTTATCTGACTACAAAGCCATAGTAATCAAAACAGCTTGGTACTGGCACAAAAACAGACCTCGGGACCAATGGAATAGAATTGAAAGCCTAGAAATGAACCTACAGACCTATATCCATCTAATTTTTGATAAGGGAACTAAAAAAAATTAGAATGGAAGAAAGACAGCCTCTTCAGTAAATGGTGCTGTCAAAATTAGTTAATCACTTGTAGAAAACTAAAGCTAGATCCTTATATATCACCATGCACCAGAATCAACTCCAAATGGATCAAAGACCTCAAAATCAAAGCAGAAACAATGCAGGACAAAATAGGAGAAACCTTAGGTTTCCTTGGCACAGGCTAAAATTTTCTTAATAGACACCCAGAATCACAACAAATCAAATAAAGTTTAGACAAACGGGATTGAAAAAGCTGCAAAGGACATAGCTAGCAAGATCAACAGAAAGCCCATGGATTGGGAGAAGATCTTCACTAGCCATACAACTGACAAGGTTCTCATATCTAAAATATACTTGGAAGTCAAAAAATTAAATCCCCCAACAACAAATCTTCAAGGAAACAACTGCCCAATAAATAAGTGGGCTAAAGACTCAAAGAGAAACTTTTTTTTTCATTGAGATGTCTTTTTATTGATTTATTTTTTATTGTGAAAATACCATACAATTACATGGGCCAGGTAATGAGTACATTTCTTAGCAAGCATTGTTGCCTCCTCCTGTGTTTCCCCTTACCATCCCTGTCCTCCCATCTTCCCCCTTTCCTCACAAAAGTTGTAAAGTTCATTTTTCGACATAACGTTTTGTACATCTCATTGTTGCAACGAGTCCACCTGTATCCCCATTTAAACAATTTGTTTTTCCCTTCCTCTCCACAAATTATACCAACATCAAATACAGCAACAACAAGGGTTATACCATGGGGGTGGGACATACAAAGCAACAAAGAAATCATCTTATAAATATGTTAGAAACAATCCCAAGGTAGAAAAAACATTTTCTCAAGAGGAAATAAGAATAGCCAATAGGAAGGGGTTCCGGGAAGATGGCGGAGAAGAAGCTGGAATCTGAACAAGCTCTCACATAGAAACCAGTTTTAGAGTTCCAGTGAACAGTCCTAAGCCAGAGAATCACACCAAGTGTGCCATCACAGGACAGAGAGTTAAGCAAGAGAGGGGAAGCCAAGGCAAGAAGACACATCTGAGTGCTTGCCAGCAGCAGCTGCGGCAGCGGCAGGATCACAGCCTAGCGGCAGGATCACAGCAGCGACTACAGGGCACCCATACCTGAGCCACAGAGAGTCCGGACAAAGGAGCCACACGCAGCGGGCGAGCAGATTCTACTTAACACCAGCAAGAACCGACAAGGAGCTGACATCTTCATCCTGCAGTTTGCAGACCAGAGACGAACCAGGATCCAAGACTTGGCGTGAGTAGAAGCCCGACGTCCTCACTCCTTCTCAGGGAGCAGAGGAGGGAAGGCCACCCC
>NW_012267219.1:21183846-21186689 GCF_000151885.1 Dipodomys ordii | reverse complement strand
AACATAGTTGTGGTGGTAGCTTTAGTGTGGTCTTGTTTGTAAGCATTTGGGTAAATGCCCAAAAGTGGGATTTCTGGGTCATAGGGGAGTTCTATGTGAAGTCTTTTGAGTATGTTCTTCCCCCATGATATAACCTCTATTTTCACTGTATTTGATTCTGGTGCCTTACACCTTGTTTATATATTTTTCTAGTTAGGGGAGGGGAAGGGAAATAACAAAATGCTGAAATAAGGATACAGTATATATATATATATATATATGTATATATATATACATATATATATATATATATATATATATATATATATAAGCTGGTGGGAGATCCTAAAAAGAGAAGCAGGCAGATTCTTGTTTTAATAATTCATAAGTATGAAATTTCTGAATAATGCGATGGAAACATTTACATGGTAGAGAAAAATAGATGTGAAAATAAATATCCTAGTGCAAATAGAAGTAATTTTTTTCTGTTTTAAGTAGCATGTGAGCACCCTAGGAGCTGTAGACACCTAAGCCCCACAGATCTCCAGAACGTTCCTCCTGGTGATGCTTCTAAACAGTCTACACTTGAACCAGTTCTTTTCACTTACCTATCTTTTAGACAAGGGCATTTGAATCTAAACTCCAACGTTGGCTACATACATAAAATATTACCATTACCCTGAACATCTATATTAATTTTTCTTTAAATAATTGGCTGATTGTAGGAGCAACATAAATTTCATAAATTTCATATTTTGGCTCTCTGAATATTTGATAAGCATCTATTAATAACTGTTCTGCATGGATCTATACAAGTATATGGTATGTGTATATTTTCTAGTATTTCAGATAAACCATTAACTAAAACATACCATGAATATAAATAAAATACTTAAATGACACTTATGCATTTATTTACCAATAAATGCTTTAACTTATACTTGTTCAAAGGAAATTCATAATGGAGTTAATAAATTTTTTTCCATACAACATTCCTTACACCTTCTCAATCTTTCCACACATCTTTTTTTCAGTGGATAACTAAACATAAAGCTTTGTCAGACTCTTAGAAGCCAGTCTTCCTTCCTTCCTTCCTTCCTTCCTTCCTTCCTTCCTTCCTTCCTTCATTCCTTTCTTTCCCTCCTTCCATTCCTCCTTCCCTCTCTCCCTCCCTCCCTCCCTCTCTCCATCCCTCCCTCCGTCTCTCCCTTCCTTCCTTCCTTCCTTCCTTCCTTCCTTCTTTCCTTCCCCTCCTCCCTCCATTCCTCCCTCCCTTCCTTCCTCTCCCCTCTTCTCTCTCCTTCTCTTTCTCTTTCTTTTTCTTTCCTCTGTGATATTGGTACTGAGACTTGAACTCAATACCTGATTACTATCTCTGAGCTTTATTTTTGCTCAAGGCTAGCATTCTACTACTTGAGTCATAACTACATTTTCAGCTTTTTTGGTGATTGATTGGAGATAAGATTATAATAGGCTTTCTTGCCTATGGTGGCTTTGATCTGTGATATTGAAATCAGAGACTCCTGAGTAACTAGGATTACAAGCATGAGCCATAAGTGCCTGGCAGCAGTTAAGTTTTAATTTCAGTTTTACTGTGTGGTGAATTTTATGTCTGCATATATATGAAGATACTCAAATATGAGACATGGTATAAAGCTAAGGACTCTTACCAAGGGTTTCTGCACAGCCATTAGGAATAATCGTTTACAGAATGTTCCCTTTTCTTCTCAGGAATTACGTTTTAAAGGGTGAAATGTAAGCTATCAAAGAAAGTCCTAGCCAGATTAAAGGGCTCTATTTTTATTTTTAAAAATTACAAAAAGAGGCTACTAATAAATGATGTCAAATTATAGAACAACATAAATTAGGGAAGATCATCTAATAAAGATATTATATACTTTTATTTACAGAAAGATAAATAAATCATATTTAATAACATTGGAGTCAGAGTTAGTATGGAACACTAGGTCTGTGGACTACTTTGAATAATTGTAATTTTAGTATTTGTTTGAAAAATGACCCTGGGACTTTAAGAAAATATACATATTCTAATATTACATTTCTCTATATATTTACTTTCTTGAATGGAAACAGCTATGCTCTCAAAGAACAAGAAAATGAAAGGAGATTGAAAAGATTGCTCTCTCTGAACTAAAAGTATGAAAAAATCCTCTTGAAGAGCTAGAATGAAGCATTGTGAATAGCTATGTAGACAGTAAAACTGGATTTAAAAATGTTAACTCCAAAGCATTTGTACCTAGGCATATGCCTGTAATAGTAGCTATTTAAGAGGCTGAGATCATGTTTGAAGCCAGCCTGGGCATAAAAGTCCCTGAGACTCTTATAACCAATAAGCTACTCAGAAAAAAACAAGGCAGAAGTGGTGCTATGGCTCAAGTGTTAGAACTCTGAGGATCAGGGACAGCACCAAGAAGACCAGGAACCAGAAAAAAAAATGTGTGTGTGTGTGTGTGTGTGTGTGTGTGTGTGTGTGTGTGTGTCCTTTGATAGTATTGTCTCTACTGGAATGTATGTAAATGACAATCAAAAACATCCAAGGTTTCATTCTCGTTAGAATTCTCTTAGGTGTTAATGATACCGATGGACATTTCCAAATGGCTTAAAAGAATCCTTTATGAAAATAAAATATACCTGGGCTCAGGTAACTGATCTGATGCCTGTTATCTTAGTTACTCAGGAAGGGGAGATCTGAAGATTGTGGTTCAAAGCCATCCAGGGCAGGAACCTCCATCAGACTCTTTTTTTTTCTTTTTTTTCTTTTATTTTATTTGTGAACATACTGTACAGAGGGGTTACAATTACATGGGCAGGATAATGCGTACATTTCTTACCAAGCATTGCAG
>NW_012267219.1:21091723-21180941 GCF_000151885.1 Dipodomys ordii | reverse complement strand
AAGGAAGGAAGGAAGGAAGGAAGGAAGGAAGGAAGGAAGGAAGGAAGGAAAGAAAAAGAAAGAAAAACTCACTGGTATTTCAAATTTTACATATTTTTTGGGGGGAGGGGTTGGTCATGGGGCTTGATCTCTGGGCCTGGGTGCTTTCCCTCAGCTCTTCAGCTCAAGGCCAGTGCTCTATCACTTAAGCCACAGCACCATGTCTGGTTTTCTGCTGGTTAATTGGAGATAAGGGTCACATCAACTTTCCTGCCCCAACTGTCTTTGAATCTCAATTCCTTCCTCCCCCCTCCTCTCCCCTCCTCTTCCCTTCTTCTCCCCTCTCCTCCCCTCCTCTCCCCTCCCTCCCTCACCCCTCTCCTTTCCTTCCCATCTCCTTCCCTCCCTTCTCCTTGCCTCAAATGAAAGGGAAAAATTCATATTTATGGATTGAAAGAATTCATATTATTAAAATGGCATCACTATCTTAAGTGCTCTACAAATTTTACTATCAAAATAACAGTGGCATTCTTCTCAGGAGTAGAAAGAAATTTAATCCTAGCAATCATAAAACCTAGGATTTACAAGGCAATCAAGAGCAAAAATGAATAAAGCAAGAAATATCACACTAGCTTACCAACCATTACCTAATATTAGCATAAACAACATTTTATTGAAACTAAAAGAAAAAATAGACCAATGAAACAGGGACTAGAGAGACTGAAAAGGGATGCATTTACAGGCAATGGAACTTTGACCAAGATGCCAAGAACATGCAATGTGGGAAGTACAGTTTCTTCAATCAACGGTGTTGGGTAGGCAGGATGTTCAGAAGAATGAAACCTGATCCTAAGCCACACATACACTAAGATCAGCTGAAAATGTGTAAAGACCTAAATGTAAGTCTTGAAACTATAAAACTACCAGATGAAATCAAGAACAAACGTTCTTTACATTGGTCTCAGGAGGGCTTTTTATTTGCTTGGCTTATGGTTGGTTTTATTTGGATATAACAGGCAAAGCACAGGTAAGAGAAGTCAATTAGTGAAACCCAATTGAAGCAAAATATTTTTTAAAGGTTTGTTCTAATCAGACGAAGTCTGAATTTCTCTAGTTGCATTACTTACCATAATTTATTTTTCTCAACTTTATTTATTACATAGGTTATTATCTGAAATATGTTTAAAAGGGAAAGGACTTACAAGCTCTGTTTTTAAACTTTGGATATTGTTTTCTAAAGAGATTTTTAAGTAATTCATTTTCAGAATGAGATTCCTCAGCTATGATGTCCTTGAGCCATCTTATAATCAAACTGTTAAAATGGTATTTACATAAATATATATTATATAACATATTATGTATATTTATATATATTTATATGTATGAATATATTCATAACCCACTAATGCAAGCTAATTTTCATTAACAAGCCTGGAATTTATCAAGTCTAAAGTGTAGTTACAATTGCTAATTTAAGATTTGCTTTAGGATAAAATGCATGATCTCATTTACAAATTTACTTAATGTTTCTAAAAGTTTCCAAATTCTCACACCTTTGCCTTAAGTAGTAATAGTAATAGTCCTACCATATCACAATTTTGATCAATGTAAAGAGCTCAAGGATGTCTAGGTAAATAATCCTTTTAACAACTATTTGCAAATTTGAATTTGAAATGGAAAGTGAGGCAGAATTTTTCTTACTCCGATAGCTTGCAAGAGTAAAGAATAACAATAATAGATAAATAAACATAGAATAGATGTTCTATAGTAGCTGAAGTACAGGATACTTTGGTGAGCTTGTCCTTATAGTCAAAATAGAAAACTGAATGAGTAGAGAACATCTTCTGAAGTACATAAAAAATATGACTTAGAACTAAACATGTGACCAAGGTTTATTTAGACAATATAACAGGATAAAATCAACAGAACACTTAAGCAAGCTTAGGGTAATAAGCAATGAAGCCACGACAGATGTATACACCAGAATTTGATTAACTTTATTAGCCATTTACAAAACTCACTAATTATCTTGATCAAGATGCTCTGTACTCATTGCCTGACGGGAAACTGAAACCCTTTTGTACAACTACTTAATTAAAAAACAATTATAGATAATTCAAATTCTGTATAGACTTAAAAAATTATTTCAAATTGCTCCTTGGCTTACTTTGACATAAAGAGATTGTACAAAGATATAAAATCAGACAATCATATGATGCAATATACTATTATAGGTAAGAAAAGAAAGAATGGAGGGAGTTAAGGAGGGGAGGAAGGAAGGAAGAAAGAAAGGAAAGAAGGGAGGGATGGAGGGAGGGAGGGAGTGAGGAAGAGAGGAAGGGGGAAACATTTCAAAGGTAGAATAGGCTTAATGTTAACTCTGAGGAGGGCCATGGAAAAATGAAAGACTCACCTGCTTGCCAGATTTGGCACCAGATGGCAGGAAGAACTGTGCCAAGGACATTAGTAGACACTGAGAAGAACTTTGATGAAAGAAAGGAACAGAAATGTGGGAGTTAGTGGGGGGAGCAAAAGGAATTTTAAGTCATTTTTCATTGACAGAAGATAGAATGGAAGCATTTTAGAGTACTAGTATCATCCAACAGCAGATGACAGACTTATTTGCTGTTATCTAGTCCTCTTGCCTCATATTTTGGCTTAATAAATATATGCAGCTCTTGTTTCTGACCAGAAAGACATTATGTTCAGCCAATTATAATATGGTTTAAATTTTTTCACAGTTGTCATTTGTCAAGCTTTTAAAATAATAAGTTTAGTTGGAAACACATGTTCATATTGCTTGTGGGATACTACACTCAGGTAAATTAATTACAATTTGGGAAACATTGTAAGATCTACATATAACATTTCACTTTTAAATTATTTGCCCATTCTTAATTTTTTAATGTTTATTATTTCTCTTCCAATTAAAAAATAATTGACAATTTTTTTATTTTGTGAGCTGCTTCAAATTGTGCTATATTATGGCATATTAGCACTCTGATTATATTTTCTAAAATTGATTTCTTGGACTGTGGGGGTTTTCACTTAATCATTACAAACTTCATATACTTTTCAAGAAATGTAAGAAAATTATCATCAGGCAAGAAAGGGGGTTTTACAAAAGAGTAAAATATGTATTCTATCTCAAGATTATTTCTGTTAAAAAACTTACCCAATTCTCCTTAATTCCTCAATCTTTCATGTAATTATCAATAACCATCTTTTTATATGCCAAGCTCAGACTCAAAATTATTTTAAAAGTTTATGAGCTGGAGCTAAGATATAATAAAATGGATTTGAGTCTTTATCCAGATTTACCATTCATCAACTCTTTGAATTTATAAAATTTATTTAAATTTTGTTTTGTTTCACTTTAGAATAGTCTTTGTAGGAGCTACTTTAAAGACAGAGTAATGATTTTTAAAGGTTTTAATTTAGTATGATCAGTATATAAACTCCTACTTTCTATTTCATAGGTTATAAATTATCAAGAAATTATTATAATATATTATCTCTCCCATATCTCTTATGTATTACTACAAGTAATTTTACTTTATTATTTTTTATTTTAAGGATGAGGTCAGAGGAGTTACAGTTACATAAGGTAATGAGTACATTTCTTGTAGAATATTGTTACCACCTCCCTTGTTTTTTCCCTCCCCCCCCCACAAGTAATTTCAGTTTAAAAATATATTTTGGAATCTATGAATCAGTTTCTAAAATGTCAATAGCAATATTGACACTTACATGTTAATATCTGATTGAAAATTGAATCTTCATAAATATATTTATAGTAGCAAATGGATTATTTGATCCCATTATGTGATTTAGAAATGGATTACATTTTGAAGAAATACTTGCACTTTCCATTATGAACAGTGAAGTGACATTTCTTTTGAAGCCTCATTAAGAACTAAGTAAAAATGTACCCAATGCTAATTTTATGTGTCCAAATATTTAAGAATAGGAACAAAATACTTTATTCCAAAATTAATAATTGTTAATTTATTATTACATTAGATTTTTTTAAAGTGACAAAATATGTACATTTATATCTAAAGACATATTGGAGTTTTCTGTAAGAAGGCACTAATTGCTCATGGTTAATAGCATTATTATAGCCGGGCACCAGAGGCTCACACCTGTAATCCTAGCTACACAGGAGGCTGAGATCTGAGGATCACAGTTCAAAGCCAGCCTGGGCAGGAAACTCCATGAGACTCATTCATCTCCAATTAACTACCAGGAAACCAGAAGTGGTTCTGTGGCTCAAATGGTAGAGCGCTAACCTTGAGCTGAAGAGCTGAGGGACAGTGCCCAGGCCCAGAGCTCAAGCCCATGACCGACAAAATTTTTTTTAAAAACATGATTACCACTTTCTAAAGTTAGGAACAAATCTTTCCAGAATCCATTTTCTATCTCTGGCTTTTGAGTAGGGTTCAGAGTGGTGAGGCACGTTATATGGATTTGAAAAGTAGAGATAATAAAGATAGCACCTGTCATCGGAAAGAATTTTTCAAATCTTTTCTAATCATCCCCTCCTATGCTTTCCAAAGCATCTTTTCAATTGAAGATGTGCCAATGGCCAATAAATGCACACAAAAGTATTCAACACCTTTGTCACCAGATAAATGCAAATCTGACCTCCATTTTAATTCTATCTTACTCCAATTGGAATAGCTAATATTTATACTAGAAACAATATACAAATGTTAACAAGGTGAGGGGGTAATAACTCTGTTTGATGTCCACTGCTGATGGAAAAGCAAAAAGGAGGAGTCAATGTAGAAGTCAGTAGAAAGGTTCTTCTATAAATTAAAAACAAATCATTTGTATTATGCTGCTATATCACTTCTGAGTATATAATCCAAAAAAGTTAAAATAATATTTCTTTGAGAGAGAGAGAGAGAGAGAGAAAAACAGTCTTGGACTTGAAATTAGGGCCTGGGTCCTGCCCCTGAGCTTTTGTGCTCAGGACTAGTACTCTACCACCTGGTTCATATCTCCACTTCTGGCATTGAGAGTTAATGAGAGGTAACAATCTCACACACTTTCCTACCCCAGCTGGTTTTAAACCACCATCCTCAGGTCTCAGATTCTTGAGTAGGTAGGATTACAGGCATGAGCCACTGACTACTGTGCTTTTGATAGAAACTGTTTCTACAGAAACTGATTGATCTCTGTATCCTAGAATTTAAACAATTCCTATACTAATATTTGAAAGGGAACTGAGAGGAATGGAGAAGATTGTTCAAAGATGGTGTCTGCTTCCTGGCACAATTGTACAGCTGAGTCAGATATGTTTGTACATAGAATACCAAAATATAGATTTCAAGAAAAATGATGCTATGTTTCTAATATAAAAAAGAATGTATCATTTCTTGCATACCAGTCTTTTATGTAAACTCAGATAAATCCACATAGACCTTTCCACAACAGGTCATTTTAAATTATTTGAAGATAGCTGTGTCCAATTGAAGATTCTCAACACCTGCCCCTTCACCTTGGCTGGCCAACTCATACTGACATACTAACCACCACAGCTTTCTCCTAAATGGTTGTTTCACTTAGGACAAATCCATTCATTTCAAAAGATATTATTAGTAAAATGAACCCTAAGATACGTATTTTAAATGTTTTTTTTTCTTTCATGCATTTGTTTCTAACACAATTATAAGATTATTTCTTTGTTGCTTTGTATGTCCCTCCCCCACAGTATAACCCCTGCTTTCACTGTATTTGATGTCAGTATAATTTGTGGAGGGGAAGGAGAAAAACAAGTTGTTTAAATAAGGATACAGGTGGACCTGTTGCAACAATGAGAAGCACAAGTTTACAACTTGGGGGGGGGGAGGGTTGGTTGTGGGGGGAAGGGAGGATGAGAAGGGATAGGAAGGGTAAACAAAGGAGGAGGCTACAATGCTTGATAAGAAATGTACTCACTATCTTGCCCATGTAATTGTAACCCCTCTGTACAGTATTTTCACAATAAAAAAAAGATTCTATTACTTTAAAATGTCAAAAAATTGAAATAACATAAAATACCTCTTGGGACAAGTGGTTACTCACTTTTTCTAAGTCTTGAAATTTTGCTTTTGGATAAAACAAGATATATAACTATTGTTATGTATTAGTCAAAATCCAGTTGTCCTGGCTTTATTTTTTTTTATTTTTATTTTTTTGGGTCCGGTCGTAGGGCCTGAACTCTGGGCCTGGGTGCTGTCCCTCAGCTCTTCAGCTCAAGGATAGCACTCTACCACTTGAGCCACAGCGCCACTTCCAGCTTTTTTCTTTTTGTTTATGTGGTGCTGAGGAATCGAACCCAGGGCCTCATGCATGCAAGGCAAGCACTCTACCACTGGGCCACCTTCCCAGCCTGGCTTTATTTTTTATAATCATGCTCTAACTGTGAAAGGTACAATCACAAAGTGAAGTTTATTGAAACTTTGAGGATAGTTAATATTCTGTTTTTTCTTTTCTTTATAAGTGTATTTTTATCCCAGTTTTTCCACCCCCCCCCCACCTAAGGTGTATAGTTCATTTCCAACATAGTATCTAGTGGGTATCACCATTGAATTAGTTCACCCTTTATCCCACCATTTAAGTCCTTAGTTATGTAAACAAAAAATAGAGTACAATGGAAGGAGACAAATGCATAGACTACCAATATTTGGAAATTTTAGCTTTTCCAGGTATTTTTTTGTCTTTTTATGTTTTTAAATGTAAAAATAATGTTCAGAGGAGTTACAGTTACATGAGTAAGGTAATGAGTCCATTTCCTGTCCAGCATTGTTACCTTTGTTACCTCCTCCTTTGTTTTTACCTACCATCCCTTCCCTCCCCACCTCCCCAACTCTCCCTCCCCCAAGTTGTAAAGTTGGTTCTTAACATAGTGTCTTATACATCTCATTGTTACAACGGGTCATCCTGTATCCTTGTTTCAGCATTTTGTTACTTCCCTTCCCTTCCTCAAATTAGAAAAATGTATATACAAGATGTAGGGCACCAACAACAAATACAGTGAAAACAGGGATTATAGCTTGGGGGAAGAACATACAAAAGAAACAAAAAATATCACATAGTACATTTTAGATATGTTAAAAACACTAGCAAAAAAGAAAAAAAAAACAAGTTGAGTCCCTATCTTGGGGTTCATGTCACTTAACATAAGCTTTTGACCTTTGTACATAGCTTTTGACCTTTTCTGCTTGTCTCAACTTATACTAGTTACGGCAAATAAAGGAAACCTGTGTTTCTTTGGGCCTGGCCTTCTTCACTTAATATAATTTTTTCCATGTTTTTCCACTTCCTAATAAATAGAGCAATGCCATTCTTTCTGATGTAGGCATAGAATGTGTGTGTGTGGCACATTTTCTTGATGGGATCTCACTAACTTTCTTGCCTGGGTTGGCCTTGAACCAATTTCTGCTTTCTGAATACCTAGGATTACAGATGCTCTTTTTGAATAATACTTAAATCCAAATATTCTGACATTTCTTTCTTTGAACTTTTTTTTTTAATTGTGAAAATACCATACAGAGGGGTTACAATTACATGGGCAAGATAATGAGTACATTTCTTATCAAGCATTGTTGCCTCCTCCTTTGTTTCCCCTTCCCATCCCTTCCCATCTCCCACCCCGCCTCCCACCCACCCCCCGCCGACCAAAGTTGTAAAGTTTGTTTTTCGGCATAACAACTTGTATGTCTCATTATTGCAATGGGTCCACCTGTACCCTATTTAAACGACTTGTTTTTCCCCTTCCCCTCCACAAAGTATACCAACATCAAATACAGTGAGAGCAGGGGTTATACCGTGGGCGAGGGACATACAAAGCAACAAAGAAATCATCTTATAAATATGTTGGAAACAATCGCATGAAAGAAAAAAAAAACATTTGAATACATATCTTAGGTTTCATTTTCCCTAAATCAATTTATCTGACCGTTTCTGCTGGTCTCAGACATATACTAGTAATTGCAAATAAGGGAACCCATGAGACCTATGTTTCTTTGGGCCTGGCTTAGTTCACTTAATATAAATTTTTCCAAGTCTTTCCATTTCCTAACAAATTTTCTCATCCACCTCCATCCATTTCTTCCTGCTATACATTGGATCTAAAATGATTTATTTGTTATAATCTTGGTCCCTTGTCTATGGTAGTTTTAAGCGCTGGTGAAAACTTTAAGAGGTGTGGCCTCTTAAAAGGTAAAAACACCCGTAAAAAAGACTACAGGAACCTGGGCTCTTCTTGCTCACTATGTGAGCATCTTTCCTCAGCCTTATGTCTCTGTCATGATATGCTTCCACCAGAGTTGTAAAGAGTTCAATGCCATCAAGGACTGGATGCTTAAAATCTATGTGGAAAAGTAAGCATTTTTTTTCTTCATCAGTGATGATCATAGGTGTTTGTGTGAGTGATAGAATCCCTATTGCTGCATGTCATCACCTGGCTTACAAGCACCATGTGTACATATTTAACATTCACACATCACTCAGGTGCTCTTTATCTGGTAAAAAAAAAATGTAACTTCTTTGTTTCAATACTGTTTTATTCAAGTCATATTAAGGTTAAGAAACCCTATAAATAAAACATGAATTGCCCTATATGAATTACAGGCTTCTCTTTTTGTAATCATTTGAAGAGTCATTTAATGTGACTTGTGCTACCTGAGAACTAGCGTGTGCTTATAAATTATGAAAAAGATGAATCAGGAATCAACACAGTCTACTTACATATTACCATTATCTTTTGCCATTTGAGCTCTTAACCTCAAGGCTTGCGCTCTACCACTTGAGCCACAGCACCATGTCCAGTTTTCTGAGTGGTTTTTTTTTTTTTTTTGGAGATAAGAGTCTCACAGACTTTCCTGCCCAGGCTGGCTTTGAACTGGTGAGATAAGAATCTCAGGGACTTTCCTTTCCATGCTGTCTTAGAACTGTGATCTTCAGATCTCAGCCTCCTGAGTAGCTAAGATGACAGACGTGAGCCACCATCATCCGACTTTAAAAGGTATAATTAAAAAAATATATTTTAAATTACAGTTCCTCTTCAAATAAAGAAAAGCCAGAAAGGTAATATGAGAAAGCATTTAAATGTCAAAATACGAATTACATATAGAATTAAATAATCAATTATTCCAACTAAAAATTACAGCATGGACATGTCACAAATGAAATAGAGCTCCGAAAGCAAGAGATTTCATGCTTCACTGCACTAATCACTGATATTTTATAGGAAAGGCATTTGCATTGACCCAAATTTGCAAATAGGAAGCTTATGGCAAATAAGTAAAAGTGTAGGAGTTAAGTCTTTAATGGAAACTGCATTAATTCACACTGAAGTAATCTAATTTAGAAACAAGTCAATAGGCTTTATGTGATTAGGAAGCTTCTTTTAATGTCTAAGTTTAACTCATTTCTGTATTATGTTTAAATTAGATTATATTTATCCCCTCAAACATTAATCATTTATCTTGGAACACTGAAAATGATCTCTTTATTTCTTAAATTTATGCTACTTAATTGTTTCTTATAATAGAGTGCAGTACTTCATATTTCTAACTATAACTTAGCACATATTAACTACTTGACTTCCTTCTTCTCCCATAATGTCCCCTATCTCTGACATTGTTTAAGTTAAATAATGAGAATAGAACATGGATTATGGCATTATCTTAGTTATTAAAGTCCCCTATTATTTCCCGTTAAGAATCTAAATCAAGGCAATGTTATTTGGACATTATAAGACACTCCTGGCAAACAATTAAATCATTTATGTTATTTATAATATCTGTTATTTTCAGCTTATAAAAAGAAAAGAGAGCAAAAATATTCTAACCCACACAAATAAAATAAAATAAATATTCTAACCCAAATGATCAAACATATTTGAACACACACATACATATGAGTAGATAACACATTCCAGACATATGTAGGCATATCTAAGATATCTAACCTATATTTCGGTAATTCAGAAACTAACAGAACAGAAACGTTTAGTATTTATTTATAAGGAATATATGCTGGATTACTAGTCTGAGTAGGTGTTTATAGACCCTGCATATAAACACACCTATCTTTTAATATTAGGGAATTTTGCATATATTTCTTAACAAAACTTAGCATGAACTATATTATTTAGATATTTTATTATAATTCATAACCTAATATGACAATACATTATGGAATATGTTTCAAATAAAAGTATAAGTATTTTATGACTTTTTATTTTTATGTGGTATTATGTGATATTAAAATGTTATCTGTGGCACAATCCCATGCCTGACAGTTCTGGTCATTTTTCATGTTTTATTCACATTAAATTAATATAGACATCAAACTAGGAGCCAATTCTTATAATACTGTCAAACAAAAATTGAGGTATATTTTGTCTGTTTACTATAAAGTCAAGGTTAGCAATATCATTTTAACTTGCTTTTTTTTTTAAATTTAAACATTGCAGTCAATTTCCTTTCCCTTTCTCAATTCATATACAAACTTCTAAAATTGGTGCTCACTACAACTTTTTGAAAGAAAAAATTATGAAAAGAGATAAAAGAGAAGGAAGGGAGTAAGGGAAAGAGAGAGGAAAGACAGAGAGAGAGAAAGAAAGAAAAAAAGACAGAAGGAAGGAAGGAAAGAAGGAAGGAAGGAAAGAAAAGAAAGAAAGAGAGAAAGAAAGAAAGAAAGAAGGAGTGAAAGAAAGGATGATTGACGATATTTTACAGAAAATTAAACTAAATGTTTATATTATTATCAACCCAAACATAAAATGTAGATTTTTCAAATAGTTTGTTATTATATACCAGAATCCTCTTCGGGACATATATTACATGTTCAAACACAGATATAAAATATAATTTAAAAGTCATTTTAATTATTAAGAAATATCCCTTTGTAATGATGTACATATGGTAGGATAAATTCTAAGCATAACAATATAAAAGAAAAGCTCTTGTATAAATCTTACAGGAACAAACTATTGTTATACTAAAAAGGAAACAGGCATATACACCGTTTTTCTTTTTATAGCCCTCTACACCATTTATAGCTACTAAGTTTTAAAATTTATAATCTATGTGTAAAGCTAAAAGTGAAATAATCTCTCAAGAAGAATATGATTGTAAAAACTTTACATTTCAATGAGGTTATTTACAATTAAGTTAAGGGATCAAATAATTTTTATTACATGAGATATAAAAATTCTTTATGGTATCTGCAATTCTATGTATTTCTAGATACATTGCTATTTTTACTTAACTAAATTCAATAATAGAAATTAATTACACTGGAAATTTTTGAGCAAAGCAAGTGATACTTTGTGTCTTTTACTCCTTTTTAAAATACTTATAAAACTGTTCAAAAAGAAATGTACTTAATACCTGACATGTAATTATAAACTCTCTGTACATCACAATTACAATAATTTTTTAAAAATCTAAAAAACATAAAATAGTTGTTAACCACCAAATATTTCTAATGAAATAAATTTTCACAAAATTTTGGTTTCTAAGAAATATACCCACTTGATTTCACATTTTTTCAAGGATGAGAAAAATAATCATAGAAATCTATGAGTAAGACCTAAAGAAAGTAAGACCTAAGGAAAAAACTCAATGATTAATATTAAAAAATACTCTATTATTTGGAGAAAATTTGATTCCAGACATGACTATATTTGCTATATCAGTCTCCAATTTTTCAAATTAATTGTTAAATAAAATATATTCAAATATTTTTATTACATATTATTAGATGAATCTCATTAACATCTACTATATTTGATGAAACTTAAGAGAATTCTAGGTATGGAAAAAATACCTTGTGCTTCAAGAAATTGTTTCTAAACAATCCAAAATTTCAATTTGGTCCATAAAAGGCCCTGAATTGCAAAAGCAAAAGTAGCACTGGAGGTATAACAAAACCAAATTTCAAAGACTACTACAGACCTGTAATAATGAGGACCAGTGCAACAGAAGACCCAGAAATAAATCCACAATAGTCTTCTAACCATCTAATATTTGATAAGGGAATCAGTCACTCTGGAAAATAGTATGTTTCCTCATGAAATTAAACATACAAGTACCTATGATGCAGCAGTTTTACTATCCAAAAGATTACAAACCAGAATACAGTAAAGCCACCAGCACAACATGACCACAGCCAAGGTATGAAATCAGCCCAGATGACCCTCAATGGATGAAGAAATCAAGAACATGTGATGCATATACACATGGGGATTTTATTGATCCATTGGAAAGAATGATATCATACCATTTCTAAAGAAATGGAAAGATTTGGGGGGGGGAATTATGATAAGTGAAATAGTCAGGCCCAGACAGACAAAACTGCATGAATTTCCTTATATGTGGAAGCTAGATTTAGCTTACAAACTTTATTTTTACTTGTCAAGATGATATACGGAGGAGTCACACTTATATAAGTAAGGTAATAAGTACATTTCTTGTCAAATTTGTTACTTCTTCCTTCATTTTTCTCCTATTTTCCCTCCCTCGCAGCCAGCCCCCAAGTTATACAGATCATTTCTAACATATTGTCTTGTGTATGTGCTGCTGCATTGGTTCCCTCCTTGTCCTTTGTATTCCTATTCTGATGTTCCCGATCCCTTCTCTAATTCAAATAAATGTATATACAATAACCAGGTGCCGAAATCAATGGCTTATAAACGTTTAAGCAAACTTGTTGGGTAGTAGATACGTGTATACAAATGCAATAAATGTATTAGCAAAGGAAAATCAAAGTTCAGCTAAATAAAACGCAAGACAGTGGGTATTCAAAAGAAGTGAGGTGGAATCAAGGAGAAAGGTGTAAAAGGATGAAGAGAGGAGGAGAATGCAATCAAGAATCAAGTGTATATCCTACAAAACTAAGAAGAGGAAGAGAAAGGGTGGTAGGGGAGGGAAAGGTGAGAACGTTGAAGGATGACACTGATCAAGGTACAATATATTCATAAACTACTTTGTTAAATGCAATTCCTTTGTAAAACTACTTAAAATAATAATTTATTTTTATTTTTTTTTTGTTGTTGTTGGTCTGGGGACTGAGCTCTGGGCCTGGGCGCTGTCCCTCAGCTTTTCAGCTCAAGTCTAGTGCTCTACCACTGAGCCATCTTCCCAGCCCCAAACAATTATTTTTTAAAAGAAAAATTATAGGTGTGCAGAGGCAGGAAAATTGTAAAATTGGTGTAACCAGGCCTGTCTCAACCATATAATGAGACATTGTTAAATACATACATATATACAGACATACAAGAATTTTTTTCTAGATTGAATTTTTCAGAATTGGAAGAAAACTTCACAGAACATTTGTTAAACCATGAGCATTTAATGGTAACCAGATCAAATAAGAGATAACTTGAAATTGCAATGTGTATTTTCTTAATTTTGACAGTCAATAACTTTTTTCATACCAGGCTATTCTACTTGATTATACAGCTAGGTATGCTATCATTATGGTAGGAAATTATGACTAGGGGAAATTATGTGATTTTAATATATTGACTTTATCCAACATGGATGTTTGTCTGTAGATAAGCCAGGCAAAATATTATTTCCTCTAAAAATGAAATCATTTTCCTATTTAATAACTTAGTATTTGATTCACATTTCTCCTTACAGTCTCAGAACCTTCAATATGATGTTATTGAACTCAGAATAAATTCTCTTTTCTAAAATATATACTTAGATATTGGAAAATTGTGGAAAAAGTAGCAGTAAATGTTTGTTTCACAAGCTTTGGTACTATGTACATATGCAAAACTGAAAAGAGTGCACTGAAGTTGACAGTGTTCATTCCATCCATATAAAACTTCAAAACATGTAAATTAAATCATAGCCTTCAATTTCATCTGGAGACTGTCTGGAAAAGATATAATTCATGAACTACACACTGAAAATATACTTAGAAAGCAAAAAATAAATAAAATAAAATTGCAGGTGACCTCTAAATAATCTGGTGTGGTTTAACAAGTTGTTCCAAACTCAAAAAAAAAATGTTGAGACTAGCCAGATTTGTCAATGGCTTCTTCTGTTTAAAATGTGTATGTATATGTATACATATATGTATCCAGGCACTGTGGTGGCTAATACCTGTAATCCAGTGACTCAGGAGGCTGAGATCTGACAATCACAGTTCAAAGCCAGCTGAGGCAGAAAGGTCCATGAGATCTTTATTAGCTCACTGACATGACATTTTTCTCAAAGGTTTTTTGAGAAAATGTAGGCTTAAAATAATTATTATTTATTTTTATGTGCATCATAGAAATAATAATAGAATAAAAATAAAAATAGAATAAACTACATGTCCTTTCCTCATTCAGTAATAGAAGGGCATCTAGACTCATTCTATATCTTTAGATCTTGTAAATATAATGAACCTGTGTGTGCAGGTGTCGATTTTATCCTGTCCTGCATTCCTTTAAATTGATGCTGCAAAATGGAATAGTAGGGTAATAAAGTAATTCAATTTTGGGTTTTTGTGGAACTCCACGCTGATTTCTATATTGGTTTTACAATCCCACCAATAGTGTGAAGTTTGCTTTGTCCCACAATCCTCACCAGCATTTATCATTGTTTATTTACATGGTGATAGCTTCCCTGACTAAAGTGAGATAAAAATCTCAGTGTGCTTTCCTTTACAGCCAGTTGCATTGTTTTTCATTTACTTATTGGCTGTTAGTGCTTTTTTTTAAAAAAAATTATTTTTATTGTGAAAATACTCTACAGAGGGGTTAGAATTATATGGGCAAGATAATGAGTACATTTCTTTTTTTTTATTGTGAAAATACTGTACAGAGGGGTTACAGTGACATGGGCAAGATAGTAAGTACATTTCTTATCAAGCATTGTAGCCTCCTCCTTTGTTTACCCTTCCCATCCCTTCCCATCCTCCCTCCCTGCCCCATGCCCTATGAGTACATATCTTATTATGCTTTGAAGCCTCCTCCTTTGTTTCCCCTTCCCATCCCATCCCAGCCTCCCCCTGTACCCCCTCAAACCCCCCCCACACACACCCAAGTTGTAAAGTTCGTTTTCGACGTAACGACTTGTACTTCTCATTGTTGCAACGGGTCCACCTGTATCCTTATTTATTTATTTTTTTAATTTTTAATTTTATTTTATTTGTGAACATACTGTACAGAGGGGTTAAAATTACATGGGCAGGATAATGCATACATTTCTTACCAAGCATTGCAGCCTCCTCCTTTGTTTATCCTTCACATCCCTTCCCAGCCTCCCCCCCCCCAGTCCCAATCCTTCCCCCCCCCACCAACATTGTAAAGCTCATTTTCGACATGACAACTTGTACTTCTCATTGTTGCAACAGGTCCACCTGTATCCTTAAACGACTTGTTTTTCCCCTCTCCTCCACAAGTTATACTGACATCAAATATAGTGAAAGCAGGGGTTATACTGTGGGGGAGGGACATACAAAGCAACAAAGAAATAATCTCATAAATGCGTTAGAAACACATGCATGAAAGAAAAAAAACATTAAAATACTTATCTAAGGGTTCATTTTCCTAACATCACATTATTTATTTAAACGACTTGTTTTTCCCCTTCCCCTCTACAAATTATACCGACATCAAATACAGTGAAAGCAGGGGTTATACTGTGGGGGAGGGACTTTTTTGGTCAGTTCCTTTACCCATTTGGTATTTGGGATGTTGTTTCTTCTAGAGTTTAGATTGGGGGAATCCTTATATAATACTTGCCAAGGTGAATAGTTGGCTATTATCTGCATTCCAGTCATGGTTTCCTTTGTTGTGAAGTCTTAGCTTTGACATGTTTTCTTTGCTGTCTAAAAGTCTTTCAGTGTGATCTGATCCCATTTGTTTGTGCTGTTATTTGTTGAGTGACTCCACTCTCATCCAGCCTATGACCATATGTTTCAGCAATTTTCTTATCATTCCCTGTAGTAGTTTAAAAGATTTAGTTCTTACACCAATTTATGTGATGAACTTTAAGTTGATCTTAGTATAGGACAAAAGATAGGGAGGTGTTGCTGTTCACACAGCAAGACCTGGGAATGCAGCACCTGGTAGGCAGAAAGTGGACCACCCCATGTGGGTATGGCAAAGTCTATTAAAACATCATATGCTTATATACAGCATAGGGACATAAATATTAAGTCTACAGTCACGGGGCAATCACAATCACAGAACCATCATAGCACAGCAAGTTAACCTTAAACAATTTGGGGGGAATTCCGAAAATAAAAGTTAACAACCTTTAATCAGTGAGCAGGGAGAGTTGTCAACAAAGGTGGAGCAGTTCCATGTGATCAAAGATAATAAAGAGAAAGCAAGGTGCAGGTGGGCTCCATTAAAGCACATGAAAGGAATCTTGAGGCATTATTTGGAGGAGAATAAGGCCACTTTCCCCATGTCCTCCTCCAAGGTCCTGGCCAGGCATCCAGACCTTCATCCAGATTGGGAAAGAACTTCCTCATTCCAGCCTGGAGGCTGCAGCTGGGTACCCCAACCTTTGCCAGGGTTACGAAGAATCGTTCTCCTCCTTCTCCAGCACACATAAACCTCACACAGCACAGGAATCCTTAGGCGGGGTCACGTGAGTCTGTCTCCTACAGGGAGAGATCTAGTTTCTACATACTACTTGTCGTTCTATTCATTATTGGTGTATGGGAGAGCAACTAACTTTTATTTATTGATTTTGCACCTTCCTATATTAATTTCTTTTTGATTGATAATAAAAAAGTTGTCAACCGTCCTCCATAACATTTTAGCCAGAAAAGTTTTCTGAGGCTTATCTATTTCTAAGTGGTAGCTTAGGATATTCAGAAGGGAGAGTATTGGAGGAAAAACAAAACTAGACACTATTCATTACACACACACACACAACTTATACCATATGAAAACTGAAGACATTTAAAGCCACAGAGTGGAAATGCATTCAGCAAGAGACAATTTTCTCTACAGAAAAAATATTTCAATGGTATTCATGTGGAAACTTAGGAAAAAGAAAAATGATTAAACCACATGTGCATACTGCTTGGAAAAGAATACAAGAAGTAACAGATTCTGTGGAATCAATTTAAATGTTAAATAAAACCGTAAAATCCTTTGTATGAATCTCCATTCACACACAGTACTGTTGCCAAATCTTCAGCATTGCAGTAGCCCTGCACTCGAGGGAATAGACAAATCATTTCTCACTTATTTATATTACCTACCAAAGTAAGAAAGAGGCGTATATATTCTTTCTCATCATGCATGGACACCCAGAACAAGATAGTAATAATTAGATGCACACTGAAAGGATCTAGCCATTATAAATTCTTGGGAGCTTTTTTCTCTTGTTGTTTTTGTTTCTTGGGTGTTTGTTTGCAGCAAAAACTTGCAGTGTCAAAGGCTGGCTGTTACATCAGCATCCTCCAAAATTAGCTTTCTCAGTGCTAAAATTACACACATGAATCACCATGCCCAACTTACAGATCATATCTTGTTTGAACAGGTACTGGTTGCTATTATTTTGATAACTGTGAAATCATTTGGAATTAATTCATTATATATACCACAGATTTGAGAACTATAAGGGAAGGGGTGGGTTGTGAGGGGTGAGTGAGAATGTTGAAAGGGCCAGCATTGATCAAGAAGCACAGTATTCAGAAACTGCTTCTCTGAATCGAAATTTCTTTGTTCTTTTTTGTTTGGTTGGTTTTTTGTCGGTCCTGTGGCCTGAACTCTGGACCTGTGCACTGTCCCTCAGCTCTTCAGCTCAAGGCTAATGCTCTACCACTTGAGCCACAGCACCACTTCTGGCTTTTTTCTTATGTGGTGCTGAGGAATAGAACCCAGGACCTTATGCAGGCAAGGCAAGTGCTCTACCACTGAGCCACCTTCCCAGCCCCAAGGGTACCTATATTTTAAAATGTTGATCTTATATTTCATGATGCTTTACTTGTGGATATTTTGTAAGGCATCATTTAATGATGGTATTTTCTTGGGAATATTTTTGTTTATCCAACATTTCAATAGTAGTTTTGCAAAATCTTAGGACTACTTTATAATATTTTTTGACTTGTGAATTAAGACATCATAAATATATTTCTTGTAATCTCCCCATTCCAAAGTACAAAAAATAATGTAGTAAATGATGTTACTTTTAAGGAGATACTATATGAAAGATCTGGTCATAAGTTATGAGGATTTTCAGCCATGCAAAAGCCTGAACTCTTTTACCTCTAGACTTGTGGTAAAACAAATTACATGCCAAAATGCATACATGTAGATAGCGAGTAATTAACTCATCATTATAATATGATAGATACTTGATATTGTGTATTTGTCAAAATCCATAAAAATAATTAGCCTAGAACAAATCTTAATAAATTATCATTCTTTTATTTTTTCTTTTATTTTTTTAAATTTTTTATTGTGAAAATACCATAGAGAGGGGTTACAATGACGTGGGCAAGGTAATGAGTACATTTCTTATCAATCATTGTTGCCTCCTCCTTTGTTTCCCCTTCCCATCCCTTCCTACCTCCCCACCCCCTGCCCATATGAAGATAACAAAAGAAGTTAAGACTAAGAAAATAAAATTTAACTTTTCAATTAAGTATGAAATACCTCAATAAAACAGACACTGATCTAAATAATGTTGGAAATTTTCCGAGTTTTTAACTTAAGGCAAAAGAAACTACATTATATAAACACTGTACTCTCATGTTCTTTTGATATACTATCATCTGTTTCCCATGATCTTACACAATAAAGTAAACTATTGTTAAATAATGTGAGCCAAATTTTGTTGCTGTAGAAGTGAAATTTTATACAGGGAAAAGAAATAGGATAATTCATGATATAACAGATGACAGTTGGGAGGACATTAATAAGGGACCAATTTTAACAGAACATATTCATTCAAGTAGATAAAAATATCTGTAGATAAGTATATAAGTTGTTAGTAAACACATATATGTTTCTTCATTCTGTCAGTGGACAGTGCCTAAAAGAAATTGCATTACCATAGCTGCAAGCACTTCTAATACTCAGAACATGATTTCTAATATCTTTCTCCAATAAAATAGTCTCCTAGGATAAATGGCTGAAATATTCAAGATATGCCTGGAGCAATGTAGTTACAGAATATAAGGAATGACACAATAGACCAATACCCACAAGCAAATCCATAAAAATGATAGTACATCAAAAGCATACATTAGACAATTCAAAGTATTCCCAGGGCCAAAACTGCCAGGATTAAATAAAACTATAAGAAAGAAACGTTAAATTTTAATCTACAGTATGAAATTAATATTCACCTTTTCAGACTTAGATAAATAACTGAAAAACACCTTGAAAAAGAAGCAACTTTTATATAGAGGAATTCTAAACAAATATATCTCCACCTTCATCATGACCAAGTCATCAACTATTGCTTTTGAGCTCGGTTCCATGAATTCTTAAAGACAGCAATGTGGAAAGGGAGGGGGGAAACGATGTTTTCACGATGGAGGATCCAACGAACCTCACCACAGGCAAAAATCTCAAGGACAGCATGAATGGGTGACAAGTCATACTGACTTATGTATCCCTAATAACGTTGTAATGGAAACAGCAGTTACTTTCTTCCCTGAGTACATAATATCAATCTACTAATGTAAAACATCAAATAAACCTTAATAGAAGAACATCTCTTTGATACATAATCAGAGCCAAATGTAGTAGGAAATGGCTAGTAATCCAAGCTCTAGGGAAGCAAAAGCAAAAGGATAATGTATATTTCACTAGTCTGAACTACACAATGAGAGTGGTCCTGAAACAAAACAACAACAGACATATACTAGAGATGTACAAGATGTTATGTCAATAAACGAACTTTACAACTTGGATGTGGGAGATGGGAAGGGATGGTAAGGGGAAACAAAGGAAGAGGCAACAATGCTTGATAAGAAATGTACTCATTGCCTTGCTCATGTAATTGTAACCCCTCTGTACAATTATATATATATATATATATATATATATATATATATATATGAAACAACACCAACAAAATACAATTAACACCCAACCAATGTACCTCAAAAGTTTCAAGATCCTCAGCAATACGCTCTAATAGCTAACATGAGACTATGAAATCAGGACAAACAATTATAATGTTGGATCCAGGAGAGGATCCTAAGCAAGATGAAAATACTGTAGGTTTTAAAATATATTATAACTGGCACAGTACATTTTTATAACTGACATAAAATTATGCCTATTAACGGGGTGCCATAGGATGCTGTGATAAATAGATACATTGTATAATCTTTCAAATCAAGTTAGATATATCTCATTTAATATTATTTCTTATGAATAGGACTCTTAACCCTTTCTATGGGATGCATTTTATCTATAGTTACTCTATTGTAATGTAGCAATCCAGAACATTGTACTCTTTCATAAACTATAATTCTGTAAGTACTGATCAACATTTCACACCCGCTTCCCTGCCTACTTCCCCAGCCTCCGGCCCATCACCAGTTTACTTTCAACTTCTATGAAATCAAACTCCTAAAACGTAAGTTCATTTTAAATTACATATAAAAAGATACAAGCATATGTGTTTGTGGGGTAATGTGTACTGTTTGTTGTGTATACCCATTTTATTATGTTAAATCATGTTACTCAATCTGTTTTAGATTGCGTGTATAAGACCCTGTGGCAGTTGTATTTCTGCATCTGGCTTACATCAATTCACATATGTCTATTTCCTTTTGTATTGAGGTAGATGGCCAGATTTCATTTTTCTTTCCCTGTATGAGAAATATGCCATTGTGTATTTACATCACCTTCTTTATTAACCTATTGGTTGATGTATACTAATTTTTTTTACCATTCCTTCCATTTTGTATCAGTTATGAGCAATGCTGAAATAACACAAGTTTGTAAATATTTCTTTAGCATATTTACATTATTTCTGTTTGTAATTTCATACCCAGGAGTGAGATTTCTAGATCTTTTATCTTTAACTGTTTTAAAGAAATTCTATACTATTTTTCTGTAATATCTGTACTAGTTTGTATTAATAATTGTAGTAATTTAACATGTACTTTAGTAATATTGTATCAATATTGGTAAATTAATATAAAGTGCATCATGTAAGTATACTAATAGTAGATAATCTTATATAGATAGATGTGGATATGCATGTATATCTGGATGTCTGTGGTATTTATGTAAGTACCGTTAATTCAATAGAGTTGTTTAAAAATGCAAAATGTAATGCTTCATTTCTATATGAGGCAGCCTCATCTTATTTTTTGTTAATCTTCATCAGTTTCTGTCTTCTGCACACATGCCACTGTTTTTGTAGGCATGATGCACTACTTGGATCACTGCTACTTTATCGTGAGGTTTTTCTTTTTATTAAGGGTGCTCTCTGTGAAATTAATGCCCTGTTTGCTTTTCAGTGATTTTTGTATGTATATCAGCTGTACATACCTACCTCAATCAAGGACAACCCTCAGCCCCTTTTTCTTATAATTTTATGTTATTTTAAAGTTGTTGTTCAGAGGGGTTACGGTTAGATGAGTAAGGCAATGAGTACTTATTGTCGATCAATGTTACCACTCTCCTTGTTGTTGTCCCACTATTCCTTCCCTCTCCCACCACACTCCTCCCCACCCTACCCCTACCTCCCTACCTCCCCCCAAAGTTGTAAAGTTCCTTTCCACTATACTGCCCTGTGGGTATCATTGTTGCAATGGATTATCCGGTGTCTTTGTTTCAGCATTTTGTTATTCCCCTTCTCCTCCCCAAATTAAACAAATGTATATACAAGATGCAGGGTACCAAAAATCAAATACATTGACAATAGGGGATATACCATAGGGGAAAGAACATACAAAAGAAACAAAACAACAAAAATAAATAAAATAAAATCACATAATACACTTAAAACAATAATAAAGACAGACCTCTTGTGTCCATACCTTGGGGTTCATTTCACTTAGCATCATTTTATTATGGTCATATGTACATGGCTTTTAAGCTTTTCAGCTCATCTGATAAGATTATCCTTGATGTATACTAATTACTGTAAATAAGGGAAACCATGGGACCTAAATTTCTTTGTGACTGGATTACTTCATTTAACCTCAGCCCCTTCTTAAATATTTTTTTTTCTTCTCAGCATTTAGGAGTACACAGGGATTATATTTACCAGTGCAGAACAAGAGATTTATGATGAGAGGGTGTTTGTTTTGTTTCTTACTTTTCCCAATACCAACTTCAATGACAAGGGCATATTGGGCCCTTAATGTGTATCATGTCCCTTATAGTTCAATAAGAATGCCTATTTATTTTGTACTGAAAACCTGTATTCAAAAACATTGTTTATGAATATAATATACTATATCTTTACAGTTGATGTAAAAAGGCATAACAGATTTTATGTAATTTGCTATCTATAGTGCTAAGTTTAATCCTTTGCTTTGAACTATACAAAGCAAAGAAAAATAAAACCTCTAACCTACGTTTATTCTATTTATTAAGATAATTTGGTTTGGGAAGACCTGAGCCTATCTACAAAAAAGTTCTCTCCCTCTTTCTAATTAAATATTTGTTTTTCATAGTGTGGGTTATTCCAGATAATTGTTTCACTTTTGTGTCAATAAGATAAATGTGCAAACCTATGCTCTGTCTTGGTATATCTTTCATTAACTCAGTAGACCATAATCAGTTAGCTTATTCCATATTTATCATGCTCATTCTCTATGTTGCTCTGAGAAATTTCAGTAACAAAAAGGTTACTTTGAAATAAAATGTCACAGAAATGGTAAGACAAAAGACAAAGGGTGAACCCATGAAACAGTGATACACACAAGACATTATATTGGAAATTTACAACCTGGGGGAAGGGAGTCAGGGAAGCAAGAAAGAGGGAGAAAATGAGGGAGGAGGTGACACTGTTAAAAAAGAAATAGACATATTAGCTTACTTATGTAATTGTAAACCTTCTGTACATCACCTTTAAAATAAAAAATAACTAAAAAAGAAATACAATGTCAACTACAACTTACAAAAGAAAGTACATCCTAAAGAAGAGAGTAGGGAATAAGGTACATTTTAATGAGTTTTTACTGATATAATAAATTACATTTAGTAAAGGCTGTAAGCATGAACTTTCTACACATGAATATGATGTATATTCACTGTGCTCATTTTCTCCTCTTTATTGGTCCCCCTCTTTTCCCTTTCCCTTCCACTACACACAATCAATCTTTTACTCTCATTACCTTTTTGTTTTCTGTTTTGCTTTGGTTTGCTTTTATTTGATTTGTGCTAACTTCCATAAACAAGAGAAAACCTACAACACTTGTCATTGTATATTTGGTTCTGCCCTCTTTCACTTGACAAGATGCTATCCAGTTCCATCCAATTTAGCAAATGAGATAATTTCATTCCACTTAGTGTCTCGGTAAAACTCCATTGTTTATATATATGTCACATTGTACATAACTTGGATGGTAGTAAACCTGATTCAAAGGCTTATACCAGAAGTGCTGTAGCTAGATCCTATGGAAGTTCTATTTTCCTGTTGTGGGGAAACTCCATACTGATTTCCATAGTGGCTCTACTAATTTCCATGTCCTTTAGTAGTGCTACCAGTTCTCTCCTTCCCTACCTCCATCAACATTTGTTATTTTCTTTGTGCTTGTGAGCACAAAGTGAGGTGGAATATCAGTGCGATTTTGGTTTGTATTTCCTTCCTAGATAAGTATGTTGATTTTTTTTCCATTTACTTATTGGTTATAACTAGTGGTTCATTTGAAAAATATATGATTTGTTTGTCCATTTGTTACTTGTATTCTTTGTTATTCTGGTGTTTAATTTTTGAGTTTTTTGTTTTTGTTTTGTTTTTGTTTTTGTAAGTTGTGGGGCTTGAACACAGGGCCTGAGCATTGTTCCTTTGGTCTTCTGTTCAAGGCTAGTGCTCTACCACTTTGAGCCACAGCATCACTTCCTTGAATTTGGTATATCATCTTAAGGGGTAAAATTTTGCTGCAGCACAGACAGTATGAAAGAAGAAAGCATAATGATTCAATGCAAAAATGTTGTCTTTCCTTCTCCAATTATGGCATCTTCCTTCATCATTAATATATCATACCACTTGGAATATGACTCAAAAATAAATATAATATATATATATGTTCTCAAACTGTTTATATAATAAATAGATATGAAATAGGTTGTCAGATAGCTTAATAAAAATGGATAGAGAAAATTAGACTTACTAAACCATACAGTCTTAGAAGTGTTGAATAATAAATTCTATGAAGTCCCTGCTGAGGACAGCCACACTGAAGAGTCAATAGTTTGTTGTTGTTCATGCCCAGGTGGAAAGGAAAAGTCAAATATAATTGATAGCATGTATAAATATGTGGAGTCAGAGGAGAGATCTAGGAATCATTCCTTATTCCTGGCTAATAAATTTCATGTATTATGTCATGCCTGTTCCAGAGAATCTGTTTAGATTGAATACTTGATATATCTTACCAAAAAAAAAAAAAAAAGGAATAATAACATCATGGCTGATGCCATGGTAGCAAGCATGTGGCAGGCCCAGGAGGCCGGATACTGGTGTCAAATGAAAGACAAGGAGATATCTGAAAATTGTACAACTCTAAGTGTATCATGTACTTTTTAGACAATTAAGCAAATTTCTATCAACTTTCCCCTCATTAAAATATCAAATGCAGCCAGTTGCCAATGGCTTACACCTGTAATCCCAACTACTTAGGAAACAGATCTGAGGATCTAGGTTCAAAACTAGCCCAGGCAGGAAAGTCCATGAGACTCGTATTTCCAGTTACATGCCAGGAAACCAGAAGTGGCCTTGTGGCTCAAAGTGGTAGCAAAAAAGCCCAGAGACAGCACCCAGGACCTGAGTTCAAATCCTTATCTAAATCTAGATCTAGATAGCTATCTCTATGTTTAATGACTTTCATGTCTTTTGATTGTATTCTTTATGAAAGAACTAATATGGTTGCCAGCATAAAATTTTAAATTCTCCATCATTCAAGCTTTTTAAAAAAATTTGTTACTGAATATACAAGTTAATTTATAACTTTTTAAATTAATTTAAATTTAATTATAAATGTATGAAGACTTAATGGTTGTTTTTGTTTTTGTTTTAGTAGTACTATGGTTTATGTATTGGGTAATGTTCCTTAAAATGGAAGAGGAAACCTTTAAGAGTAGAGTATCATCAGGAGTTTTGTTATGTGGGGCTCCTTCCTTTTAAGAGATTATTGTAAATTTTCATAGAATGAGTCAGTTCCTACAAGAAAGAGTTGTTATAAAGGGTAACAGCAGCCAGGTGCCAGTGGCTAATGCCTGTAATCCTAGCTACTCTGGAGGCTGAGATCTGGGGAGGAAAGTGAAACTCTTATCTCCAATTAACCACAAGAAAACTGAAAGTGGCTCTGTGGCTCAAGTGGTAGAGCCCTCCTCTTGCGCTCAGGGACAGTGCCTAGGCCCAGAGTTCAAGCCCCAGGACTGAAAGACAAAAAAAATAATGGAGTGAGACCCACCACTCCCTGGTCTCCCAATGATGTCTCTCACAATCTTACACATTCTTCCACCAAGACACCATTGCTATCCTGTGACAGGGTCAAAGGAGCCCCAGGAGAGGCTCTTCTCATAGGGTAGATGGATCTTGTACTCTCCAAATCCAAAACTTAGTGAAAAAGAATTCCTATGGAAGCTACATAGCCTTTGGTATTTTGTTGCAGCAATAGAATATAAATCATGAAATGTAAAACACAATTAGGTACAGACATTAGAAGAGTTGTGTAATAAACATGCTGTTGAATATTGAATTTTGTATAGTTAAAAATGAGAATGCATGGGAAAAATAGGAATTAAAAGGACCTTAATATAATAAAGTCAAGAAATTTATGAATTTAGGAAAAACCAAAAATAGGTAATTATGCTAGCCGATGATAACAGACAGATTTTGAATTTTAAGTCTCGAAACAACTAATGGTAATCTATAATCAAATGTTATAAATGGAATCATCCAAAATAAAAGTGTAAAAATCTCCCAAGTTTAAGTAAAATTAGCAGTGTTTGAAATATGAAAATCAATCTAGCATGATCACACAATTTTTGCTTATGTATCTTATCAAAATTATCTAAGTCAGAACAAGTACTGTGGGAATATACAAAGTAAGCAAGTATTTTAATTTCTTATTAGCTAGTAAGTGTTATGTGACACCAAATCCTTTTCAGTGTGGTCTAAATGAATCTGAAGCCTGCTTGGATGTTTTGTTCTTCAATAACACGTTCCTTTCTATCTCCTTAATCTTTTCAATATTGCTCTATAAATGACAAAGTAAGAGCCATATTAATGTTTCATTTTAAATTGTAGAAGAGAATTATCTATGTAATTTAACAGAAGTAGAATCTGAGCTTCAAAAGAACATTTAATTGTCTGAAGCCATATTACTGATTAATTAGTTGAGGTAGATTTATACACAGGTCTCCCTTTTTTAATTTAAAGAGAAGGTAATGGAGATTCAACACATGGCCTCATGCTTGCTTACTTGCTCTACCACTTAAGCTTGGTTTTAGGCCTTTAAGATATATTTTGTGTTTGAGATAGAGTCTTGACTGAGCTGACTTTGAACTTTCTACTCAAAGGAACTGAATGGCTGGAATTAGAAGTGGGAGATGTCATACCAGATCTTTTCCCTTTTGTAAAGAGAATAAAGTGAACAATTTCTTGATATACTTTATTTCATTGAAGTGTAAGGACAGGACTCAAAATAGTAATAAAAATATTAAAACTACAATTGAAAAATTTTCAATGACAGTTATTTTCAATTTAATCCTTTAATCTAACATAACAGTTTGACGTTGTGATTTTATGAAAATAAACACTATAAAATGTCTAATCCTTATTTGGGAAGTTTGTGTTTATTTTACTTTACATATTAAAATAACACTTTTTAAACATAAGCATTAGATTGGCAAACTGAGCAGAGGGCTAATGAACTGATACATGTCAGACAATTTCTATATAAAATCTCAGGTCAGCGAGGAGAGCATAAGATTTTCATTCTACTCCACATTTCTTTAAAGCAAAGAACAATTTTTATGTTTCTAAGTTTGACAGACAAACCAGTCGAGCAAGCAGGTGTGTCAAGGTCAGAGTTAAGGGCTGTTGGCAGACATGTGAGGGAAAGTCCATAAAACACCAGCCAAAATGAACTTGGCATCTATTCCTCCATTTCGCCAGTACTAATTTTATTCACTGATAATTTTTTAAAGGTAAAGTTATTACTACATCTGCAAATCTTTGTAAATGATTTTAGTAAGTTTATTTCCTCTCCTTTTCCATTTTACACATTACTGTTTTAAATGGGGATTTCTCCTAAGTGAACAATCTTTCAAAGCATATCAATCACAAGCTTACTAACATTTAAGGAAATCCATTTATGACATTTTCTTGGCAGATTTTCTGGATTCCATTTAAAAGAAATCCTCCTACTTAAAAAATGGCCTTTAAATTGAAAACCTATCTAGAATGTAATATTTAATCATTTTGCCATTTTTTTTCTTTTAGCTAGCTGCATATGTTAACCAGGTCAATCTGTCAAAATGCTCAAATAAGGCTCAAGAATGAGAAAAGTAGCACCAGACTGAGAAGATTTTAGTAAGAGAAATGGCAATTTTTTAATTTAACTTTTGTATACAAAACAAATATTACATTAAAAATTCTAGTGTTGAATTAGAGAAGTTAAGATAGAGGGAGACAACACAACTAAGATGTTAAGATAAGCTTTGACTATAACTGTAATTTTTAATGGCTACTACATAATAAGTCAAAGTCTGGCATATATAAAATACTAAAACATCTTTTGTTAATAACTTACATTGATATATTCTTTGAAATGAGGAAAATAGCTGTCAAAGGTGAAAAAGCAGTTTATTTTGCAAATGGAAGAGAAAAAATAGAGCTTTAGGTTGTATCTATTGGTTATAATAAATCAGAGATGAAGTTTCAGTAAATTAAAAATTGAGTCCAACTGCTTAATTCTATATAGTCAGGCACTGGTGGCTTCATTATTCAAGCAGTTGTGATCTAAGGATAGCGGAGTTTTGGCTCAAATAGTAGAGAGATCAAGTGGAAAAGCAAGGCTCTGAGTTCAAGCATCATTAACAGAAAAACTATTAAAAACTTGCTGTATCCTATATTTTTTACATATTTTCTTTACTATTTGCTATGAAATGGTTTATACTTGGCTTGAAATATTCTTTGCCACATCAAAAAATTAGGTATATTTAATTTGAAAAGTAGATTTATAATATATTGTTATTCTGATAAGAAAATTTGCTTTGTGTAATTTAGTGCTGCTGAAACATTTTCAACTATTTCGCACACCCATATAAAACAGAAACAGGAAGCAAAAGAGATACAGAGAGACAGAGATAGTGAGAGATTGACACAAAGATACAGAGATAGAAGCAAACAGACAAAAACAGAGACAGGTAGAATTGGATAAGATCATAATATGTACTAAGAGATATATTTGAATTTATTCTTTGATACTGAGATTATAACATGTTTTGAGATACAAGATTTCTTTTTCAGTATCTGAGACTATATGTTTGTGACAACAGTATAGTCTAAAATGTTGAAAATTTTGCAATAAAATCTCAGACTGAGCATTTGAGCATTTGTTCTGTTTTGTTTATAATTCCATTTTCCATAAATCTTACAATTTATTTCATGTTTGTACTATTATTTTATACTATAGTTTAGAGAGGTTATTGTAAGGGGTTTATTCCTCATTTTTTGTTTGATGATTTGGGATTCTTTCCATTAGTCTTTTGTTGTTGTTCCCATCTCTGAATTTTCCATTAGACTTAATAAAAGAACACACTTTGTTTTAGGTCAGGCTATGTCTATATTAATTTTCTTGGTATTAATTATGTATTTTACTGTTTATTTTCCAACTCATATTTTTAAGATTAATTCCAAAAACTTTTGGCCAGATCATTCATTCTGTCTGGTGGAATCAGCTCAGAAGTGTTTCAGTGCTAGCATACCAAATGTCATTTAGCTAAAGACTACACCATTAAGCCACATCTTACTTGGGAAGCTATTATTTAATCACAATTATTATCCCAATAGTAAAATCCAATTAATATATCAAGTTAAATATTTCTAACCCATATGTGTTTCATTTGTAGGTATGTGCTTTTTCAAAGAAAATTTAGTTAGAAAATTATAAGCCATATAACAAAATACAGCAAGTCTGCAATGATTCTTACTCTTGGTGGTTATGAATCTGGTCTCCGTCAGCCTTATCGTACTATGCTTTCTATGACAGCTAGTAATACAACATAGATTTACCCGTCTGTTTCAAACCTCTGGAATGTGTTTTTCCAAGCATAAGAGCCACCATCTATGTCTACCTCCCTAGTAAATTCTTGCCGATTCTTTGATTAATTGCTTGGCTATTAGGTTGATTAATAGACCGTCAGCCTCTTGTGCAGGTATGTCTAGGGTTATTTTTTATGGCATCTTATCATTAACTTTGCTTCCTGAAATATGGTTTATTTTTATTCACCATGATTAAAAAATAATCTACTTGCTTTAATTTTGCTTGACATTTTGTCAAGATATGTATGCAAGTCAAAAGCCTTCAGCATTATGAAGAATAGGCATTGATTATGAAACCATGTCTGGTGTAGCAAGGTTGAATAGCTTTTGCTTCTTCACTAAGAATAAAACAAGGAAATTATCATAAATTGTGAACAGCAATGTAAAAAAAAGATTTCTCTATCAAAGATTAGCAACAAACTTAATGAAGGTATATTTATATAGCTCGATTTCATAAATAAAATGCATATACATGTATATTTCATCTGGTGGATTTGTTGACAACAAACATTTTGTAAAATTATGAAGGGAATATGTTTTAGAGCCTGCATTTAATCATGGATTAACCCTCACTTAACAGTGAAACAATAAGAGCAAGTCGAAACACCAAGATAGAAATAATACTGGATATTGTTCATGTAACTATTTTGAGACATACCTTCAATTTTTATGTGTTCACCATAACATAAAATATTCTTTTAAAAATGTCCTTTGGATATACACTGGTGGCTCATACCTTGAATCTTAGCAACCCTAGAAACCTTAGAGCTGGAAGACTGTGATTGCAACACAGCCCATGCACAAAAGTCCATAGATTCTGGCTTCAAGTTAACAAGCAAAGAAGCAGAGCTGTATGCTACTCAAGCTGTGGAGTGCTAACACCACAGACAATCTGAGCTAGCCCAAGGCCCTGAGTTCAAACCCCATTACTACCCTTCTTATATTCTATCATTAAAACTCATAGGATTATGTGAAGAAAATCTACAGATAACTTTGAGGATAAAAGGAAAAGAACATAAAACAAGACTTCATTTTATATATTTATTTTTCCCTCAGGAAAACATTTATCTTTTTCTTTCAAGAGAGGAAAAAGATTAACAAACATACATATAACTAAAGCACAGTGTGTTAGCTTGGGTGTTTAAATGGTAGGAGAGCTATCTAGTAAGGTCAAGATCATGAGCACAAATCCTAGTATTGTCAAAGTGGAGGGGGAAAGTTGTGCAATATTTGGGAATTATGAGCTATATAAGACAACACTTTAAACCTATACACACTTGCAATTTACTTTTTGATGTTTATTCTGTTATTTTGATATTGCATATCCTTTAAAATCATTTTAGTAGTTTATATTTCAGTTTTCATGCTAAAGATTTATAAATATGCACATTATTTTGACAGTGTGGGAGCATTCTGAGATGACATACTTTTATCAGAAGATTTAACTTTCAAACTTTATTGAATTACTAGCTGCATCGTATTTTTTTCAGCTTATTCTTAATTTTTTTGGCTGGGAAAGAATTTTGAGTTTTATTTTGTCATCATTCCTAAAGGATAGCTTTTTTTCCATGGGTAAAGCACTCCTGGTGCAATGATTTTCATCTACTTCCACTTTGAATATGTGATATAGCTCTGTCATGGAGTATTTTGCTTCTGCTCCAAAATCCATATGTAGTCATATTAGCATTCCTTTGCAGTTGATATGCATTTCATCTTTCACTGCTTAAAAATACACATGATTTTAGTTTATTTATGATATATTTCAGGCTCTCTCCTGTAGTTAGAAAGTGTTAAAAAAAAAAAAAAGCTCTGTCCTTTGAATACTACTAGGTATTGGAAAATATCCCCCAATTCAGCAATTTAGGCATTAGTCCTTTACTATGCTCCTGGGATGTTTTTCCTCTTCTCTGTAGCTCTTCTTAAACAAAGATCTGTATATTGATATCACCCTATAATTCCTAAAAAATATTTCCTCATTGTTTTTAATAATGTCATCCTTTTGGTTTTCTGATTATCGTATTTCAAATACTCCAACTTCAGCACATTTGATCCTGTTTTCTATTTGAAAGATTATTTCTTTGAAGCATTCTACTGAATTTTCCATGTCAGCCATTGTATTCTCATCTCTAGCAGATCTGAATAAAATGAATTTTATTCTAATATTCTAATTCTTTGCCAATTCACTTGCACTTTCATGTTGATCCTTGTTATTTGGTGAACTCTGTGTATTTGTGTGTGTGGGGGGGGTTGTTGCTGGGTATTGAGTCTAACAGGCAAGTGTTCTACCATTTGACCTATTCTCCCTGTCCTTTTATTTCTCACTTTATTTTTGAGATACGTTTTCTCAGTTACTTTTGTCCAGACTGGCCTAGAAATCACATTCCTCCTATCTTGACTTCCCAAAAACTTTAAGTTTAGTTTTAGTTTTGTTTTGCTTATATTTTTTTGTGAAAATACTGCATAGAGGGGTTACAATTACATGGGCAAGATAATGAGTGCATTTCTTATCATGCATTGTTGCCTCTTCCTTTGTTTCCCCTTCCTATACCTTCCCATTTCCCCCTCCCTACCCCTCGCCAAAGTTGTAAAGTACATATTTCAACATAACGACTTTTTTGGGGGGGTCCGGTCGTGGGGCCTGAACTCTGGGCCTAGGCACGGTCCCTCAGCTCTTCAGCTCAAAGCTAGCGCTCTACCACTTGAGCCACAGCGCCACTTCCAGCTTTTTTTCTTTTTGCTTATGTGGTGCGAGGAATCAAACCCAGGGTCTCGAGCATGCAAGGCAAGCGCTCTACCACTGAGCCACCTTCCCAGCCCACATTTTCTTGATCCATTCATCCACTGAAGGGCATCTGGGTTGGTTCCATATCTTAGCTATGGTAAATAATGCTGCAATAAACATAGTTGTGCTGGTAGCTTTAGTACGGTCTTGTTTGTGATCATTTGGGTAAATTGCCCAAAGTGGGATTGCTGGGTTATAGGGGAGCTCTATGTGGAGTCTGTTGAGGAACCTCCATACTGCTTTCCAAAGTGGTTGAAAAAGTTGACACTCCCACCAACAATGCAGTAGGGTTCCCTTTTTGCCCCTCCCCTCCAGCATCTGTTGTTATTAGAGTTCTTGATTATAGCCTTTCTAACTGGGGTGAGGTGGTATCTCAATGCTGCTTTGATTTGCATTTCTTTTATGGCTAGAGAGGTTGAGCATTTCTTCATGTGTCTATTGGCCATCCTTCTTTCCTCTTCAGAGAAGTTTCTCTTTAAGTCATTAGCCCACTTATTTATTGGGCAGTTGTTTGTTTGAAGATTTGTTTTGGGGGGATTTAATTTTTTAAGTTCCAGGTATATTTTAGATATGAGACCCTTGTCTGTTGTATGCCTAGTGAAGATCTTCTCCCAATCCATAGGCTTTCTATTGATCTTGCTAGCTATGTCCTATGCCATGCAGAAGCTCTGCAATTTCATGCAATCCCATTTGTCTAACCTTTTTTTTTTGATTTGTTGTGTTTCTGGGTGTCTATTAAGAAAATTTCAACCTGTGCCAAGGAGATCTAGCGTTTCTCCCATTCCATCCTGTAATAATTTTAGAGTGTCTGCTTTGACTCCAAGGTCTTTGATCCATTTGGAGTTGATTCTGGTGCAGGGTGATGTAGAAGGATCTAGCTTTAGTTTTCTGCAGGTGGTTAACCAATTTTGCCAGCACCATTTACTGAAGAGGCTGTCTTTCTTCCATTATATTTTTTAGCTCCCTTATCGAAGATTAGATGGCTATAGGTTCATTTCTGGGTTTTCAATTCTATTCCATTAGTCCTGAGATCTGTTCTTGTGCCAGTACCAAGCTGGTTTGATTACTATGGCTTTATAGTAGAGTTTGAAATTTGGTATTGATATTCCTGCAGCACTGTTCTTTCTGTTAAAGTTCGTTTTAGCTATTCGGGGTCTTTTATTGTTCCTTATGAATTTTTGGATTGCCTCTTCTATTTCCTTGAAGAATGAGGTTAGAATAGTGATAGGTATCACATTGAATTTGTAACTAGTCTTGGGAAGTATTGCCATTTTCACGATGTTGATCCTTCCAATCCAGGAGCATAGGAGTTTTTGCCACTTTCTAAGTTGTATTTTGATTTCCTTTTTCAGGTTTTTAAAGTTTTCATCATAGATATCCTTCACTTCTTTGGTTAAGTAAATTCCTAAGTATTTTATATTTTGAGGGGCTATTACAAATGGAGTTGCTTTCCTGATTTCAACCACGCTTTTCTCATTGTTGGCATACAGAAAAGCCATTGATTTTTGAGGGTTAATTTTATACCCTGCTACTTTGCCAAAGTTAGAAGTTTAGTTTTGCCACTAAATCTGGCTCATTGAACTTTCTGAATATTTTGAGTTCTTTCCATTTCTTTTCTTCTTCCTTTCCTATTCCTTTCTTATTTTTCTTTCTTTCACTTCATTTGATCTTTGTTTTTCATTGAGGGCATGAATGCAGGGCTTTCTGGTAGGCATTTGCTACATCATTTTCTTATTTTATAGATCCTGATTTTTTGAGGGGTAGGGGCTATTTCTTCAAGCTTTGTTGGTTTCTTTTACAGGTGCTATGATCTCTTGATATCACAAAGTTTGTATTCCTGTGTTGTGATAGCGTACACAGATTTGAGGAGGCAGTCTCTTCCTGTTTCCTACACAGGAGGTCTTCAGCAGGAAGATGAATGATTGTTTCTTCTACCATGATATTCTGGAAGGACCAGCTGATGATGACCCTTGGTTGACAGAGCTTATAATTATTTCTGTACTTGTCTTGGTAGCTTCATTTGTTCTGATGGTAGAGGCAGTTACTAAACAGGATTTTCCTGATCTGTGAGACACAGTAGCTTATGGGTTCTCTGCTAACAGAGGGAATTATTGACTGAGTTCTGTGATGGATTTTGTTGAAACAATCACAGGAATGATTCCTGCTTGGACATTTTCACTATTTGTCATCTATAATTGTATAATAATGTTTGTGGGATTCATAGGCTGTACAGAATCACTGTTTGGCCTAGGAAGACCTTGAGACTATATGCCTTGGTCATATGTGATTATTTCATAACAAGTCTAGCATAATGTACACACTTTATCCTCTGTAATTTGATTCTTGAAAAATATGTGTCCTTCGACCTATGTGTTATAATTTACTAGGCATGGTTATTTATTGTTTCCCATAGCAGTTAAAAGAAAGTAGACATTTAACATTGATATATAGAAATTGCTGAGATGATACAATTTTCTCAATAGAGTCAAAATTGTAACAGGTTTTCTAATAGTATGAGTAATATATTAGGTTTGTTAAATTTAAGATTGCAGGTTCCTATTTTCTTGCATCTCTGCTTTTCCATGTCTTATACATTGAGAAAGGAAAGTATAAAAGCATATGTGTTTGTTGTTTGGACATTTGAAATAGAGGATAGCATGGGTTGTAGTTTGCTGTCCCTAATAATCTCTCCCTCCTTGTGTATATACTGTAATTTAATACTCTCCTTGGACTAGCTATTTGCTTGTAGCTAATGGAATATGACAAAATGATAATATTTATGTGCTTAAGTGCCTGCACTATGAAGAAGAGCATACTGTGACACCTTCATTTCCCAAATCATTTAGTTTTACAGTAAAGTAATATTTTGTTTAAAAAAATGTCTTCATGCAGACAGGGTGCTGAAAATCCTTACTAGAGCTGTTCTGTGGTTTTGGCATCCGAGGGCATAGCAGTTCTCTATACTCTTCCTTCAGTTTTTGCCTAAAATTTCTTATTTTAGTTCTAGCAACATAAGCCAAGCCAAATTCACTTTGACATGACTTCATAACAATAAAATACTCATACATGTTCTTAGGGTTTATCTATAACCTGCTTGCCCGTTTTGTCAGTAAAATACTTTTGTATATGAAGAAAACATTCTCTTTTTTAAAATCCAGTTCATGTGAAAGTAATAAAGGTGGAGAAGTGATCAGTGGTAGAGCATTTGCCTAGCAAAGATTTGAGTTTGTTCCCTAGTACCACTAGGAAAAAAGGGTAAAAAGTTCTCCAACTTTCAAATTTTATGTTGCTATGTGCAAGCTCTAGTTTTACCAATATGATGGAAAACTATTTTTTACAAACACTTTAGTTCTCTAAAATATCAAATATGGTTAAGAATACATAGCAAATATCATATATAAAAATCATCCCTCAATCTATAGGGAAGTGAGAAAGCTCTCCAGAAGGTGTACATTATAGAAAGTTGAAATCCACTGTGACAAACCTTTGCTGACACTCGAAGTAAGCATAGAATTTTAAGGATTTCCAAATCCAGAGACATTTTGTATCTATCCAGGGCTTACAGTAGGCACAGTCATGTTTGCTACCCTCTAAATGGAAAACCTTTGTACCTAATCTTTTACTGAAAACTAGGATTCATATTAATAATAAATAAAATTTAACCAAGTTAAAATAGTTTTATTAGCAGACTATAAAGGGCCCATAGGATTCAGAAAGGAGATAAAAAGAATGGTAAAGAAATGAGTTGGCTGAATGAGGGTCACCAGCATAACTGTAACCCTAACACTCAGAAATTTGAGGTAAGCGAATACTGCATTTAAGGCCAGCCAGAGCTACATAGTAATACACTGCTTCGAGATCAGATAGAAAAGAAGTGATACAATGATAACTGAATATAATGTAAGAGTCTCTAAAAAATAGTTAAGATAATCAATGTGAAGCAAGATAAATTATAAAAAAATGAATTCTCAAGCTCATTTTAATAAAGATTCAAAACACAGAGGATGTGAAGAAAAATCTCACAAAAGAGCCCCCAAAAAGTTAACCAATAAAAGACAGCATTGAGCAGGGCGCTGGTGGCTTATGCCTGTAATCCTAGCTATTCAGAAGGCTGAGATCTGAGGATTGCAGTTCAAAGCCAGCCTGGACAGGAAAGTCCGTGAAACTCTTATCTCCAATAAACTGCCAGAAAACTGAAAGTGGCACTGTAGCTCAAGTGGTAGAGCTCTAGCCTTGAGCTGAAGAGCTGAGGGACAACGCTCGGGCCCAGAGTTCAAGCCCCACGACCAACAAAAAAAAAAAAAAAAACCACAAAAAACCCAGCATTGGCTTTTCAAGAGTTTAGGAGAAAATATGTGATAAGGAAAGTGGAAATCACAAACTTTAAAACAAACTCCTGTTTCTTTGTTCCTTTCTCCAGTCTAAATGACAGCATAAACTACTTCTACATGTTTCAACTAAAACTTGAAAACTAAGTGTTGAGAAGAACTGTGAACTAATCCTGGACTCTGTACATTAAGGTTTGGGAAAGCAAATTTTCATTTTGCATTGTGAACTATATACAATATTTTCTTTCATCTTGTGTACAGAAGCCTATTTTATCCCCTTGGAAACGTTTATCTCAAATCCTCATGTTTATTAGCTACTGCCTGTGAATTTAGTACAACCTACCAGTACTTGAAGCCATAATTGTCACTTGACTTTAGATTTTCACCTGCAATTGGATCCATAAATATCCTCATAATTTTTTTCATTTACTTATTTGAAACTCAGCACTAACATACTTCTTTGTAGAGTTTCCACCTGAAAAACGTCTGTTTGATTAGCTACAAGTGAGCTGTAGAATATCTAGGATTTCCTGACAGTATAAACAGAACAGAAGTCCCTAGTCAGCACATGAGTAAAGTTCTCACTGCTAACCACATTTCTATTTGTTTATATTGGATCACCTGTAAAAAATCTCTGTTACTGAAGCTATTTTCCAATTCTGTTAGCAGTTCCTATACTTTTCTTGGAAATGAAGCAGTGTGTTATATATGAGAAAATCATTTGAGTTGCATGCAGAAATAGGGTGTCAGATTCCACAAGCATTTCCAATAGAGCTGAAATAACTACCCCCTGAATCATTGATATACCTCAATGTAATTTAACAACAGAATTGTGGTTGATGATGTCAATAATGAAAACATTGAACGAAACGTTCATTGGCCCCAAACAACTCTTATTTTGGGAATAAAGCCAGAGTCGTGTTAATTACTAGCATTTGAACTCCCAGTCATATTGTACACGTCAAAAGAATCTCGTTAACTGTATGATAAAGCTCATTTTTGACAAATTGTAATTCTTATTTGTGTATGCATATGTTTGTTTAATAGCTTTTTCACACTAGATTATGAGATTATAAAGGAAAAGACCTTATTTGGTCACTAAATTTGTATTGTCAGACATAGCAGCCAAATAATTAATGTCTGTTCTCTCTTTAACATTCAGCATAGAAATTACCTTGCTTTGATTTACAACCACTGTGGAAAGTGAATGTGGTCACCTTTTTCCAGTGGCTAACAGGCTAATTGAAATTGATTATTTGAACCATCCTAGAACACATCAAAGGCCTTATATGTATTTCTTGTACTTCTCCCATTGCCTTCTAGTTTTTTTCTTTTTAGCTTCTACTTCCTTTCTTCTCCAAAATAGCTTGTGTCTCCTCAGTCACAGGCTTTAGCTAGATTGTCTGGTGTCTTTAAACAGTAGTTTGGGAAGTCTTTATCTTCTCTTGTTCCGGGTTAATTATTTTTAAGTGTGCATCTCAATGCAGTGTAAGTAAATAATTTGATCCTTTTAAACTTAAAATTAAAGTAAATAAAATTTTAAATAAAAATTGTTTGTTCCCCTTTCTGTCTTTAGTATTGGCCTGGATTTATCTAGAACATAGATATGGGGAGATTAGTTTCTTTTTTGTTTTCTCACTCTTCTAAAATACCATAAAATGTGAACTTAGTGCCTAAGTTTAATAAGTTTTGAATAAGACAATTTGAATTACTTGAATTGACAATTGCATTGATTGACTAAGACACAATTTCTACCATGTTCTGCCTAAGGTGACATCTTAACATGATAGATAGCATCTGTTACAATGAGGGCTAAATAGAAAAAACAAAAACAAAACATTACCATGATTCTTTATTTCTTGCCCACATAAGCCACTTAGAAATGAGACGTTAGTTACATTTCTGTTCATCTAAAGAATTGTGCCATCTTGGTCCAAGAGAAGGTTGCAGATACAAATAATACACTTTTACTGATCTTTTTCTTAGAACTTGGATGAAGCATCATCTAACTAATCATAGGCAATCCTGACAGATAACAAGTAATAAAAGGCTGGTGGTTCCTATGGCTCTAGCTGATACACATATATAAACATATATGTGTATATATATATATATATATATATATACACACACACACACACATATATATATATATATATATATATATATATATAAATGAGGATTTATCCTTCCAATTGCCCTCAGTCATCCTGTAACTGGTTGACAGCTGACCATCTCTGTAAAGAATTAAGCCATAAACAAGAGATTCATTACAGAATCCAGACCAAATTGTCAGACCAAAAAATTTTAAGTTAAATTGATAGTTGTTTTAAACCAATATTCTGGGGATGGTTTGTAAAGCAGCAATACATAATTGATACACCACATATTGACTTTCCACTCGAATCATTACAAATTTACTCCAAATGTCTCAAGAAAGTTTCCAGGTCAAAACCATTAGCACATTTACCTTAAATTACTTTCCAATTATTCTTCAAAGCTGTATATATATATAATTTATAATTCTTAAATTCAAATATTATGGAGCACTGAATTACATTCTAGCTTCTGAATTACCAAACTAGCCCATGCTTGTAAGTCTGCTCTTTCTTGATTCATATCCAAAAGGCTTAACATGACATGCCAGATCTGAGAAGTCATCGATTCATCTAAACTTTTTCTATCGAAGAAAAACTCAACAGATTATATATCAAGTTCTTATATTCAAATGTCAGGTAGCAGAAGATGAAATATATCAAGCCCTGTTACATAAGTCTAATTTGTGCATTTCTCTTCTCCAAATTATCTTCAAAATTTAATCAGTGATAATCTTCTTCAGTCTTAATATTTTCCTATTATGAAATTTTGCACTGAATGTTTTTGCACAGTAATTAGAAGCAATAAAGTAGTTATTATGACTAATTTCCTGCCTAATTCTATAGTATGATTTATTGATATAAGTATGATGCAGATACTATTTAAGAATCAACTAGTAAAAAAATGCAGAGCTTCTTTTGTCCAGAAAATGTCTACTCATATTTTTATATTAGACAGAGTAAAATAATGTTAGAGTGATTTGTGGGTAAATGCTATGTGATAATTATAATGTATATTAAATAGGTAGATTTCATTAGGTAGCTGATGAAGAGAACACCATGTGCTATTCACGCAATAAAAGAAGTTTATTTACCAAACTGTTGCCCCTGCCATGCATGGTGGAGAGGCTTGGCTGATAAGGAAGGGCAACCCACCCCTGGGCCAGGACTTATCTAGGCCAGGGACAGGAAGAGGTGTGGCCAGGTGGGGGAAAGGTGTGGCCACACTGGATCTGGACATGACCTCAGGATCTGGGATGCTCCTAGGGTCAGATGGGAGGCATGTGACCAGAGGTGGCCCAGGATCTGACCTATCAGGAGGGGAAGGTGACTGCTTCCAGATCTGCCAGTTACCTAAGTAACAGATACTGGCGGGAAACTTAGCCAAGAGGTAAGGAGGTGTCCCTGTTCAGATCTTACAATAATATCTGAGGATGCATCCCTAATCTCCTGCCTACATTGATAGCCACCTTCCCATCTTACCTACCTCTTCAATGATTTGTATCTATTCTGGAGTATTTATTATTCCTTAATCAATGTTTTAATTATTTTAGTTTCTCTGAAATTTAATATATATTGTTACCAGAGTTTAAACTCCAATGGAGAATAAGGTAATTTTCTAATCTAAGAAATACGTGTTTTTTTTCGTATTTATAAATTAACTTGTAAACTAAGTGACATTAAAAAATATTCCTTGATCGGGCTAGGAAGGTGGCTCAGTGGTAGAGCGCTTGCTCTGCATGCATGAGGCCATGGGTTCCATTCCTCAGCACCACATAAGCAGAAAAAAGCCGAAAGTGGCGCTGTGGTTCAAGTGGTAGAGCATTAGCCTTGAGCTGAAGAGCTGAGGGACAGCGCCCAGGACCAGAGTTCAGGCACCAGGACTGGAAAAAAAATATGTTCCTTGATCTAACATTCTGGCATACCCAAGGAGATGGAAGTAGCTGTAGTAAATGGAATAATCTTTGACAGCAAACAACTGGATGTAAAATTGGGTTTATGTACTTGATGTGTAAATAGAGTTCCATGTGTCTTATCAATAAAAATGAGTATAAGTACCTACTTTTTTACTCAAGAGCGCATGTTATATTTGGTTTAGTTTTGTTGGTACCAGGGATTTTTTTTTGTCTGTCTTGGGGCTTGAACTCGGAGGGGGTGCTGAACCTTGAACTCTTCAGCAAAATGCTATGGTGCTGGGCTCCAGTTGCTCAAGAATAATCCTAGCTACTCAGGAGGCTGAGATCTAAGGATGGCAGTTCTTTTGATTTTCTTTTTTTCTTTTTTAAAATTTTATTTTATTGTAAAGATGCTGTACAGAGGGGTTACAGTTACATGAGTAAGGCAATGAGTACATTACTTGTCGAGCTTTGTTACCTCCTCCTTGTTTTTCTCCTACTATCCCTTTCTTCCCCCACTTCCCTCACTCCCCCACCTCTAATGTTCATTTCCAATATACTGCCTTGTGGGTATCATTGTTGCAATGGTTCATACTGTGACCTTGTTTCAGGGTTTTGTTATTCCACTTCCCCTCCCCAAATTAGACAAATGTATATACAAGATGCAGGGCACCAAAATCAAGAACAGTGACAACAGGGGAAATACCATAGGGGGAAGAACATACAAAGGAAACAAAGGAAAATAACATAGTGCATTAAAAACAACAAAGAAATATGCACGCAAGAGATTCTTTTCTTTTTAATGCCCATTTTGGAGATGGAGTCTAAAGAAAATTTTTGCCTGGGGTATTTGAACTGTTCTCTTCCAGATCCTATCTCCTGAGTGGCTAGGATTACAAGTGTGAGGTAACCACACACAATTGTTCATTTTCAGCTGAAATAAAATGTGTATTTGTGGAAAGTGTTTGCAAGCTGTATAATGCCAAATAGATATTCATTCATATTACTATTGTGATCACATTTAAGGAATAACAATTGTAATATAAAAATCAGGAAATATATTATAAATTGTTACTTTTCTTTGTATTCCTTATAAAGATGTGCAGAACTTCATGTAGTCAAAGGATCCGGGGAAATACATGTATACATGGTAAAGCAGTAATTTTGATGAGGTTGAGAGAGGAAGAGAAACATTACTTAATAAAATGAGACAATAGAGAACTCATCACTAAAAGTCATTCTGATTTATGAACTCTAATACATAGCCAGAACACTGCCAATTCACATGAAATTTGAAAATGAAATAAAGCTGTACATTCTACATTTATAATGACTTCATGATTTTCTTGTCTTGGAAAACAACGGTATGGATAATACCGTAAAGTATTTTACATCAACTATTAACTAGAAAAATGTGAGCTAAAAACTGTTATGATTTGTCCTCCTAAAAATTTACCATACACCCATTTTACTTTAATGTATAAATATTATTAAAAAAGAAAGAATTTTGAACAATGTATGATTTCAAGCCTCCATGTTCACTGGTTTTAGAAATAGAGGGTAAAGTAGGAATAGATTTTATTTTATATATTTAGGAATACCAGATGTCTATTTGTTGAAAATCTGTCCAAAATCAAATCCTATACTCAGTGTGGCATAAAAAAATGTGAATAGGCAATTAAATACCATTCATCATTTTCTCCTCAAGTGGAAAATATTCCTATGCACGTACTAGAATGCCATTTCATAAGTTTGAATATCAAGACATGCTCTGTCAGTAAGGACTGGAGTTGTCATCAACTACACCCCTATGACTCTTGGGCTCTGCACAGACTGCTATGTATGGTGGGTCATGATAAATTAAAAACTTCTAGGCTTCTCTATTTTGGCTACAATTTTAATCCCTCATTATATTATCTGAATTCTAAAGATAGGGAGAATATTATTGACCTTCTTAACACAGTACAGAGAAATTGTTGTCAGCTTTTATTTTCTAGATGGGAAATGGAGTTACATTCTCAAAATAGATTTGATAGCATGGAAAAATATTTCAGAACCTATGGAGATATGTACTATTGAAATTGTTTTGGATGGTAATATCTACCAATATCTTACTGAATAATGCATTACTACACACCAAGTAGATTTTGATGTGTCTTGGATGACAATTCAACAACTGACTACACAGTTGTGCATGTTGTATACATTTCCAAATCTTCATATTTTTAGTTCAATGTCTTATAATAAGAGTTGTAATAATACAAAGGTATTATGTGGTTATAATTACCTGGGTTTCCACTTATTACTGTTAGATCACAAAAAATCCATTATTAATTGATATATTTTAATATGTTTTTAAGTACTGGACTTTCAGAAATAACTTTTGCTACTTATAATAAAAACCACGTCATTTCCATAGTGTAATACTAAATTCAACTTGATATCCCTTATTGGCTTTTTTTTTTTTGTCTGTCGTAGGCCTGAACTCTGGGCCTGGGTGCTGTCCCTCAGCTCTTCAGCTCAAGGCTAGCGTTCTACCACTTGAGCCACAGCACCACTTCTGGCTTTTTTTTTCTGCTTATTTGGCACTGAGGAATCGAACCCAGGGCCTCACCATGCTAGGCAAGCACTCTACCACTGAGCCACCTTCCCAGCCCAATATTGGCTATTAAAACTGCTAAATCTTTATTAAATTTCTAGAACCTGCTTCCATATAAACTATGTAGCACTGAATGTGCTCAAACTCTGAAAAAAAATACTACCCTTTGAAATTTTAGATCATCCTTTCTAGTATAGCCTAGTAATGAAACCATGGCATTGGCTGGTCTTAGTGGCAGATGCCTATCATCTCAGTACTTTGGAAGCTCAGGCAGGAAGACCCACCACAGGTTTAGACCAGCCTGAGCCACAATGTGAGAGCCTGTGTGAGACAGGGAAAACAAACAAACCAACAATCAAAACGAAATCTTGAAATTTGTATTGTGCAAAGCAGTATCCTCTTCCTCAAACAAGAACATAAATAACAGTAGAAGAAATGTGTTATAGTTTTTTCTCTGGTGACCTTTCCTTGTTGATTCTTGATTTTAGCCACTATTATTAATAATCCCTTTTCAAGCTTATGTGAAAGGTGTCTCATGAAGAATTCCTATTTGTTTCTCCATTTTAGATTATGGGGCAAGGAATGGAACTAACACCATCTAATGTATAAATTTAAAATAGCTCAGCTAGATTGAAGAATTCCTCTACTGTGTTTCTACAAACTCTATTCATCAAAATGCTCCCCTTTCACATTTCCACCTGCTGAGATTGACTATTCCCATGCTGATTGCAGAACAGGGTTGGTATTTTAGACAGAACTGTTAAGAGTCCACCTGAAGTTCTAATTTCTTTCTTCTCTTTCTTCTTTTTCTTTCTTCTCTCTTTCTCTTTCTTTCTTTCTTGCTTGCTTGCTTTAATGGTTGCTTGCTTGCTTTTTTCTCTCTCTTTCTCTTTCTTTCCCTCTTCTTCTTCTTATATGTTATATGTTTTCGTTTTTATTTTTAAATAGGTTTTCAGTTCACAAGATATTTATGTCACACATTTTTATGCCAAAACTCGATTTAAATTTTCTCAACGTGTTTTCTAGTTACTTAAGAGCTGAGATGTGTCCATATCTTGGAGTTTATTTCACTTAGCATTATCTTATATGGTCATAGCTTTTGACCTTTTCTGCTTGTCTGGTAAGATTATCCTAGACATATACTAGTTATTGTAAATAAGCGAAACCATGGGACCTGTTTCTTTTGGTCTGGCTTACTTCACTTAATATAATTTTTCCAAGTCTTTCCATTTCCTAACAAATGGGGTGGTGTCATTCTTTCTGATAGATGCATAGAATTCCATTGTGTATATATACACCACATTTTCTTGATCCATTCATCTACTGAGGAACATCTGGGTTGGGTCCATGTCTTGGCTATGGTGAATAATGCTGCAATAAACATCGTTGTTCTGGTAGCTTTAGTATGGCCTTGTTTGTGATCATTTGAGTAAATGCCCAGAAGTGGGATTGCTGGGTCATAGAGGAGCTCTATGTGGAGTCTTTTGAAGAACCTCCATAGTGCTTTCCAGAGTGGTTGAACAAGTTTACACTCCACCAACAATGAAGTAGGGTTTGCTTTTGGCCACATGCCTTCCAGAATCTGTTGTTATTAGATTTCTTGATTATAGCCATTCTTTGTTGCTGTTGTTTGAAATGTACTATCTGATTTTTTTGTTTCTATTCTATGTTGTTCCCCCTATGATATAATCCCTGTTGTCACTCTATTTGATTCTGGTGCCCTGCATCTTGTATATTCATTTTTCTAATTTCGGGAGGGAAGGGAAATAACAAAATTCTGAAACAAGGATATGGGTTGACCCATTGTAACAATGAGATATACAAGACACTACATTGAAATCAAACTTTACAACTTCAGAGGGGGGAGGGAAGGGATAGTATGGAAAAAACAAAAGAGGGGGTAACAATGCTTGATAGGAAATGTACTCACTACGTTACTCATGTAACTGTAACCCCTCTGTACAGTATCTTTACAATAAAAAGAGTAAACAACAAAAAATAAAATGAAGCATTAAAATATGAAAAATAAACAACTTTAAAACTAAAAAAAGAGCTGAGATATGAAGAATCATAGTTCAAAGTTAGCTCATACAGACAAGTCTCTGGAAACTCTGTTTCCAAAATAACCAGCAAAACCAAGGCTAGAGATATGTCCTAAGTGGTAGACTGCCAGTTAACTAAAACAAAAAAAAAAGTATAAGCAGAAAGTCTTATATTTAAGTTTCATTACCATCATAATTCTGATCTCTCTCATTGGTGATTAATTTTGTTACTTATGTTTAAAAATGTCTTAATCCATTTTCTTCTTAGATATCTCAAATTTCTTTTTAGGTCTCAAACCTGGAAAGGTACTTAGTATTTCTTACTTATTTGTAACAGTTACAGAAATTATATAATTACTTATTTTTTCCCTTAAACTCTAGGTGGATATTTCTTGCTTATTTGTTGGTTCATATGAGTTCATCAATATCAATCCTGCAGCTTACATAAAAATATGACCTAATTTTGTTCATAATTCATTTATAACAAATACTAACAAAATAATAAATTTATTCATAATTAAATAATGCATGCTGTGGGTCCAATCTACCAAACAATAATAGGTTGTCAGTTCAATGTTATTTAGAATTATGTCATTCTTGAAATGTAATCTTTGAAAAGAAATGTTCAATAAAGATTTTTCTGCTTTCTCATGACTTTTTCTTTTCTTCTAGGGTGACCTTTGAAGTTAAGTGGTTTAAATCTTACCAGGAAATATAGGATATTCATAATATTGTTTCTGCTCATTGACCCAATGACCCTTCTAAACCCTCTTCCTTAATCACTGCCCTTCTTGGCTCTGTTGCTGTTACAATGTAGAATTACACCTTATTCAGGTCCATTAATCTTGTTCTCTCCATTGTTTTTCTTATCTAGAAATAGAAAGGAGTTTCTCTTTTACTATTTGTAGGTTTGTCCTAAAATTTTATTTCTCTGTATTTCATGAATAAGCATTGGACAGACAGGATGCACCTCCAAGCTCAGACTTCTTTCATCAGAGCTCTTACCAACATTTGATATTTTATCTATTCACCTCTTTGTTTATATCAGTTTTCCCCTGAGGTTTTAATCTGCATGAAATTGAAGACTTTCATTTCTATTCTTTGTTATGTACAATAGTGTCTGGTATATAGTAGGTGATCTGTGAATGTTTACTGAAAGAATGGATGAAAAGGAAAGACTTAAAAAAAAAAGAACAAGAAAGACTTGAGGTTTATGGTTCATTTCTGAAGTCATATTATTTCCTTTTTATATCCTCTTCCACACTTGCTCTCAATCTGGCCTTCTGGTCTTTCAGGGTGATTTTGGGCTCTAAAGTGTGTTCTCATGATGTCCCAAAGAAGCTGAGATCTGCAGTGACAATTGCGATATTCTTTATGGGCTTTCAGGAGAGTCCTGCAAGAGGTGGTTTTTTTTGGGGGGGAGGTCCAGTATTGGGGCTTGAACTCTTGGTCTGGGCGCTATCCTTCAGCTCTTCAGCTCAAGGCTAGGACTCTACCACTTGAACCGCAGCACCACTTCCAGCTATTTTCTTTTTGCTTATGTGGTGCTGAGGAATCGAACCCAGGGCCTCATGCATGCAATCAAGCGCTCTACCACTGAGCCAGCCCCCCTGCAAGAGTTTTGCTTGGAGACATCTTAGAAATTAATGTTTGCTGTCATCTGCTTTGAAACCTTCCTTGACATATCTGGAACTTCTCTCAGAAATCTCTTATAACAGATACTATGACTCTTATGTTTTGCTTTCTTTCCAAGCTCTAGGCAGAAAGAATTGTTTACCTCATCTATGAGTGGACAGAAAATGGAATTTATCAATAAATATACTTTGCCACTCTATGTTGTGAATCTTTTTTTTGGTATATTTGTTTCTAATAAAACTTGCACACTTTAGATCGCGCCTTTCTTTGTTCCTGGCCACGAGATCATAAAACACTCTAGTATCATTACAATTAGATAAATACTGCAGGTGCCTTGAAATGATTTTGATACCTTGCAGCCATAATTAATAAACAATACTGAAATATTATCAGAGACACATAAATATATTGGAAATGGATGTTTGCAGATAACCACATATATAAACTGGGTACTTGTGGCTCACACCTGCAAGGCTAGCTACTCACAGTTAAGATCTGAGGATCATGTTTCAAAGTTAATCAGACAGAAAAATCTGTGAGATTCTTATCTCCAATTAGCTGCCAAAGAGTCAAAAATGGAGCTGTCAAATGAAAGAGCACTAACATTGAGGAAAAAAATAAAAAGTAAAAACTAAAGGGCAGCACTAAGCCCATAAAAATCAAGCCCAAGATTGGACTCTTCCCCCGCCCCTCCCTCTCCCACACAATTATGTGTGTGTAGTAAAAAGTATCCTGTATTTATAATTTCAATTAACCATCTTTTCTCTAATTTTCATTGTTTTGCTTCTCCAAAGGTTGTGTCACAAATTTACTAGGCACCTCTGAAGGTCTCTGTTTTGTGTCTTCTTGGTAAGAACCTTTAAATGTTTCATAAAGATACAAAATAAGATATCCAATAAAGAAATTTCTCTTAAATATTTAGACATTGTAATTAGGAATTGTATCTCATGGTGGAAATTGGTAGATAAGACTGAGGAAAGGAACAAAGTTCACTTTTTCCCTTGTGGTGGTTGAGGATATAGGGCAGAGATAAATGTATTTCATCTATAGTATTTTTTCCCAAGTATCTTTGATTAAAAATATAAATAAATTAACTACCATAGAATATTTTGCACAAAATATATTTGTTAATGAGTGGCAAGCATTCCTGCCACTGAAGATTATCAAAAGCAAATCTGAATCATGTTACTTTTTTTTTTAATTGGCCTAGAGTAAAAGAGTCCCAAGCATCAGTAAAAGAGCTGTACAGACACACCAGAAACCTCCCACTGTGAACTTAATGCCAGTGCCATCACTTAGCTCTGAGGAAGCAAAGGGACCTCCCTCATGGGAAGGCAGATGTGTGTACATCAGGAGAGCCTGCATCTGTACTGTGCAGCCATGTATATTTTCCTTCCCCATCCGGAGTGTGGTATAATCCAGACCTGCTATGTTTGGGTGTTGTGGCTCTGTCGACACTGGAGTACAATATTTGGGAAGCTATTGTTTCCACAGCTTGCACCGATTTATGCCTCGGCTTTTCTAAAGGTACAGACGGAACTGTCATATGCAGCGATGTGCTGGTGGTGGTTTCTCACTATTTTAGGACATATGTCATTAGGTCAGTTCCATCTAAATCTGTAAGTATAAATGTGTACTTTTTCCCAAACTTTCAAAATAATAAAGGATTATGAAAAGAATGCAAAACATTTTTGGTAGCATTTTCCTTTTGGTAGCATTTAATGAGAAGTATTGAGAACTGCTTTCATCTTCTATAAATATAAATTATCTATAATGTTAATTTTCGTTTGTATTAGAACTGAAAAGTCTACATTATCATTATATGTTATTTTTATAGAAAAGACAAATCATTTTCTAAACAAATTAAAAGATGATTAAAAATAGTCCTAAGCATTTAAGAAGTTATCAAGACAAAGTTCTCAGTTTTCAAAAATTTATAATTTACAGCCCATACTAGTGGGAAAAATCATACTCTTTCAATAGTCTCTGATGAATTCACGTAGTAAAATCATTTTAGTGTTGTGACTGACTTTACCTAGGAATCATTTTCATGTCCTAGCAGTGTCAATAAGTAATTACCAGTTCCTTCCTTGTGAAGACACCTATTTGACTAAGGCCCAAGGTTTTACCCAGGGGGCTTTGCATGTGCAAAGATGGTTTTGCATACACAAAACTAGAACATTGAGCTAAGCTATTCACTTCTATTTCTAGATTTCTCTATTCTCAATAATTTGTTTTCAATACAAAAATTGTTAGCTTCCTGATAATATATTGATCATGATTAGTTAGTATAAACATATTGATTAAAATAAGTCAAGTGTATTGACTGGTGAATTAGGATGATGTACCTCAATGTGAGCAATTTTAATGATTCCATAATATTCAAGGACCTATACTGCCTTCTCTTTCATTGTCATTGAAATGGTACAAATATTATCTATTAGGAAATTTGCATGGTAGTACACGGGGACTATTCGGAGAATTCTATCAATAAACAGCACCCGGTCAATACTTCATCTGATGTTCAAACTTAAATATCAAGACACTGAATGTATGGCATTCATCTTTGCTGTAATTATGTTAGTTTTTTTAAATTATTTTTTAAGAGGGCAACAATTTTCAGTGAATTAGTTAGTTAATGTGTATAAAAGAGCAATATAAAAGTCCCACAGTAAAAATCTGAAGAGTGAGGGTCTATGTTTTTCATGCAAATATGTGTGTGTGTGTGTGTATTTTGTACTACAATAGCAAGTATAAAAATAGTAGAAAATGAAGTAGAAGTATGCTTTGAGACTTTCTTCTTAAACATGGTGAGTTAGGCATGTGAAATTATCTATACTTCCTCCCAAATCTCAATGACATTAAAATAAACCTTCAGAAGATAAACCCACAATATAAACAACACAGAACTACAGGCAACAAAGACTGCAACATATTAACAAAGAGAATTCAACCAGGAACAGGAAATACCCAGATAGGATCTCCTTAAATGCTTTTCAGTTCCTTTCATTTAACTATAAAGGGACTGGAAATGATCATCAGACATTCAAAGCAAGCTACCCCATGAAATCAGATACAAGCCAAAGAAACAGAAAATGAGAAAGAATGAATAGGAAAACAATGTGAGGATCTGCTAAAAGCTTTATATATATGGGGCTGGGAAGGTGGCTCAGTGGTAGAGCGCGTGCCTTGCATACCTGAGACCCTGGGTTCAATTCTTCAGCACCACATAAGCAAAAAGAAAAAACCCGGAAGTGGCGCTGTGGCTCAAGTGGTAGAGCACTAGCCTTGAGCTGAAGAGCTGAGGGACAGTGCCCAGGCCCAGAGTTCAGGCCCTACGACCGGACTGCCCCCCCCAAAAAAAGCTTTATATATATGAATATACAAGTAGATATATATTTTTTCAACAATTAACTTAATAATCAGTAAAGAAATTGGAAAATAAAAAGGCAAAGTACAGATTTTTTTTTGAAAGAAGATCAGGTTAGAGAATATAATTTCAAAATCTTGGATTGCAGAAATTTAAAATAGATCAATAGAAAGAAAAGGCGAATTTGCCAAATATTAATTTAAAATGTATTCATAGCTAGTGAGCAAGATTTTCTATTTTAAAATTGTCAAAAATTGTTGCGAAATGAATGAAAATGTATATACACATACACACATGCACACACAAAATGCACAAAACATTCCAAGTACAAGACTGCAAAAATTCAAAACACTAAATGATGTTGGGCACCAGTGGCTAATGCCTGTAATCCTAGCTACTCTGGAGGCTGTGATCAGAGAATCACAATTAGAAGCCAGCTCAGGTAGGAAACTTATCTCCACCAGAAAATTGGAAGTTGTGCTGTGGCTCAAGTGGTAGAACAGAGCACTAACTTGAACCAAAGGCTCCTGGAGTTCAAGCCCCAGGACTGGCAAAAAAAAAAAAAATCCCTGAATGAGCTAGCTCTATAGACACAAATATGAATTTATGAATTTTTCTGGCTTTGTAATATATTTCATGCCAGTACTGGCAGGTATTTATATACATGGTGCTAAGAAAAGAAAATGGAATTGTTGAGCATGAATCTCAGGATAAGGAAGTAGATGGGCCATCAGGATCATGCTTCAGACAAAGCCCTGTAGACTTTAAGATTAGCTATAATTATCCCTTCATTTAACTTATCCATTCACTTAATTCCTATATTAAAATATGATAATAAGTAGTTACAGGCTGGTTTTTGGAGAGTTTTGAATGACGAGTTATGAACTGCCAATTAGCCACTGGCAGAGGCATTTCAAGTTTCTTGATTATTTAATTATGAGCCCCACTGGGTTTACCCCGACACCCTTTCCTCCTCTAGCAGTAGTTGCATGGACTTGAATTTGTACTTCTTAGGAGTGATAGATAGAAGCTAGATGAATCCATTGGAAAAGAAATAATGTGAAGCATGTCTAAATATATAGAAATATCTTGATCTTCTGGGTCATTTTGCCTTTGTCCTTTATTCTGGTTTTCAATGTCTTCTTGAATAACAGACTCCACTTTTCACTCTGAAATCATACATTTCAATGGCTCATTTTTAGTATTTTATAACCTCTTGTGACAATGAGAAACAGACTAATTATCTCAGGATACAAACTACCAGGAACAGTTAATAGCATTTTATACATAATAGAAAAACTGACCTAATTCTTATTATTAACCATCTTGCCATGAAAACTAGACTAACAGTATTTTTGAGACCACTTTGGGTTTCATCTTCATAATAAACCAATATTTGAAAAATAATATAAAAATTCCTAATTAAAAATAACAGTTAGTGATATCCTATAATTCAATTTTCTAAGAATATAGTGTTGTTGGGCTAACACTAAAAAGAAAATACATAATATTTTTTGAAACATATGGTGACTTTTCTCATAGCCTACATCAAAAATTAACTACATGCCTTACACATCTACATTAAAAAAATAAATTTAAGTTTTTAATATAAATTTAAAGTTGCATAATAAAATCATGTGAAATGGGTACTTCCTTATACGAAGACTCATTTCAAGATGATAACATTATGTTTTTAAAAGACAAAGACTGATCCGTTCTCCTAAATGTTTGTCTAATTACTATGAAACTATATCTGGTGATAATTTAAATTTCATGATATTCTCTACTTAGTGGTTAAAAATTTAATGCCACTTGAGGCCTTGTCTCTGAAAGACATGGGCTAAAGACGTGAAAGTAGACTTCATTCACATCAGTAAATATATACTGTGGTCCCTGTTGAACTACTGACTAATGAGGTCATCTGAGGGAAATATTTCAACATTTTTATGCTAATATTTCATGTGCAATGTGAGAAATTTTAATTATAAATTGTAATTGATGACTAGTAGGTCTCAGCATGAAGATTTCTTCTTCTTTTTCCTTTGTGTACTGGGCTTGTAGCTGGAACTCAGGGCCCTGGCAATGTCCTTCAATTTTTTGCTTAATATCAGTGTTCTAGCATTTGAGGCATAGCTTCACTTATGGCATTTGATGGATGAGTCTCTTGGACTTCCTGGCTGGGCTGAATTCCAACTACAATCCTCAAATCTCAGCCTCCTGAGTAGCTAGAATTACAGGCCTGTGCCACTGGTTACCAGCGAAAGATTTCTATTTAATAAAGGGAAACAAAATGTATCAAAAGATAAGTAGTAGAGCCCATTCTATTTGTTTTTTTTTCTTTTTTTAAAATATAAGACATAGAAATAGCATTGTTTAGAATACATCAGAGTTAGACATAAATGAAATAAGTTTACTTAACAATTTACATCATCGATTTAGCTAACAGGAAAATAAATGACATTTAACCTGGAAGTCTGCAGCTTTTTCTTAAGGGAATGGTAGCATGTTCACTCATGTACACACATACACACACTTAAAAAAAATACTAACAGGGCTTAATTTTGTTACAGAAAGAGAAGGCTCAAACAAAGACACCAGGCTACTTTTGGGTAGTAGGAACTTAATTTTATGCCAGCCAACTCAAGACAAAAAAACTCAAAGCCCTTAGCCAGGAGCCACTGTTTCTTTCTTCTTTTTATGGGTTTGACCTCAAGTAGACATTGTCTAATTAGCAGCAGTCCAGATTATATTTTAATTGTGTTTCTTAGGAAATCCTAAGGAAGTCTGAGTTTCAGTGAGAAGGGAGAAGAGGCAGACAAAAAGGGGTAAAGAGTGGGCAGGGGAAGGGCTAGACAGCAAGCAAGTATGCAAGTATAGAAGCAAGAAGCAGGGTTGCATAATGGGGTAGAAATAGTTTTACTGGAAAGAGCCTCTGGCAGTTGACTTAAAACCTTTGTATAGCTTTAACTTTGTAAAGCAGATTATAAGGAACAACTGAATTGGCTGTATAAGTTTAGTAACAAATATTTATAAAATAATTGGTCTTATATCAGTTGTGGGGCTTGAACTTAGGGCCTGATCACTGTCCCTGGGCTTCTTTGTGCTCAAGTTATACTACACTCTACCACTTGACCCATAGTGCCACTTCCATTTTTGAGTGGTTAATTGGAGATAAAGAATCTCATGGGACTTTTCTGCCCATGGTAGCTTTGAGCCACAATCCTCAGATTTCAGCCTCCTGAGCAGCTAGGATTACAGCCTCGAGCTACTAGAGCCTGGCTTATGAAAATATATTAATGTAGCATTCTGGGCATAAACAAAAAGACATATATAAAACAAAAAGAGAAAACCTTGATGATAACCTTATTAAAAATACCTGAAAAGCCAGGTGCCAGGGGCTCATGCCTGTAATCCTGGCTAGTCAGGAGGCTGAGATCTGAGGACTGTGGTTCAAAGCCAGCTGGGCAGGAAAGTCCATGAGACTCTTATCTACAATAAAGCACTAGAAAACCAGAAGTGGTGCTGTGGCTTGAGCGGTAGAGTGTTCGCCTTGAGCTGGAGAGCTCAGGGACAGTGCCCAAGCACAGAGTTCAAGCCCCTTGACTGAGAAGAAAAAAGAAAAAAACAATAAAAAAAACCCTGAAAAACGAAGGGAAAAAAGGCCAGGTATATTGAATGGAAAGGACCTTGCTATAATTGGAAAGTCAGAAAACCTTAACAATGTAAATGGCTGGAAAATTTTAGAAATCCTGATTTATGCATATCAATTTTTATAATGAGCCTACAAATTTATTAAAATGATTAATATTGTACATAAATTTATAGATACAACCTGGTGCTGGTGGCTCATGACTGTAATCCTAGATACTCAGGAGGCTGAGATCTGAGGATCGCAGTTCAAAGCCAGCCCGGGCGGGAAAGTCCGTGAGACTCTTATCTCCAATAAACCACTAGTAAACCAGACGTGGTGCTGTGGGTCAAGCAGTAGAGTGCTAGCCTTGAGCTGAAGAGCGCAGGGACAGCACCCAACCCAGAGTTCAAGCCCCACGACTGACCAAAAAAAAAATTTTGGATACAAAATAGGATTCAAAGGTTTTAAAAATAATTGTGATCATTCATAACTGAAAATAGTCATAGAAGCAAGTGAAAGACAAGTTAGTAAAGAAAGGACAAAGAAATATGTCCTTACAAATCCCATTAAAACCAGGTGACTGGGGTCATGTTTGTAATTCTAACTACTCAGGAGGCTAGATCTCAAGATTGTGGTTTGAAGCCAGCCCAAGTAAAAAGTACATGAGATTCTTATCTCCAATTAACCACCAAAAATGCCAAAGTGGAGCTATGGCTCAACTGGTAGAGCACTAGCCTTGAGCACTAGCTTAGGGACCATGCCCAGGCCCAGAGTTCAAGCCCCTGGACAGGTACACAAACACACACAAAATAAATCCCATAAAAAAATTACTAAGAAGCAGGATACCCATGATTCCCAGCTATATTTCTAAGTATTCAGAATGCTCTGAATGTATGTGTGTGTGTGTGTGTGTGTGTGTGTGTGTGTGTTGGAGAAGGGCATTTATTAGAATTTTTGGCATATGGATCAAGAGCCATAAAGACCACAAAGGAACTCATTATAGAAACTGGAAGACCTTTGACCTACTGGGAATAATAATTTGAAGGACAAAGAACAAAATATAGTCAGTAGTTCTGTGTGCAGCTATGATGAGCTGTTGTTCCTTTGTTCCTTCTACTAAATTCACTGAATCTCTAAGCTTCAATGCAAGAATTCCTAGTTCTCCAGCATGGATAAAAGTTAACAAGAGGGATAGGAAGGTGGCTCAGCCATAGAGTGCTTGCCTTGTATGCATGAGGCCCTGGGTTCGATTCCTCAGCACCACATAAGCAGCAAAAGCCAGAAGTGGCTCTGTGGTTCAAGTGGTAGAGCACTAGCCTTGAGTTTAACAGCTGAGGGACAGCACCCAGCCCAGTATTCAGACCCCATGACTGACCAAAAAATAAAAAATAGTTAACAAGCTCTAGAAGATACAGGGCCAGGGAGAGAAGCCCTGCTAATCCAGCCTCCAGTTACCACTGACAAAACCCTAAGCATGGTTTGGTAGCAATACACTGTTTCAGTTTTTCCTTGCTGTGGAAGGTTTTATTTGTTCTTCTGCTCTAACTGAGAGCTTAGCTGGGTAAATTATTCTTGGTTGGTAGTTATTTGTCTTTAGTGCATGGAATACCTCATTCCAAGCTCTCCTTGCTTTCATGGTGTCTGCTGAGAAGTCTGAGGATACTCTGATTGGCTTACATTTATAGGTGATTGTTCTTTTCTCTCTGGCAGCTTTGAGAATTCTTTCCTTAGTTTCTATTGATCCTGTATGGACTATAATGTAGCAGTAAGATTCCCTATTCTGGTCTGGTCTATTTGTGGTTCTAAAAGATTCATGTATCTGGATGAGCCTTCCTTTTGTATATTTGGGAAGTTCTCTGCTAGGATTCTGCTGAATGTATTTCCTAATGAATTGGCTTCCCTCTCCAGGCCCTCCTCTATACCTATTTAGTCTCAAATTAGGCTTTCTGATGATATCTTGTAGCTCCTGCAGTGATCTGACATGCTTCTTGGTTTTTTTTATGAATATTTGTGTGGTCTTTCTCTATGGAATCTAAACTATCTTCTGCCTCAGAGATTCTGTCTTCTGATTCCTCCATTATGCTTTCAAGGCTCTTTACTTTGCTATTTATCTCCCTTTCTTGTTGCTAGTCTTTTTTAATGATGACTAGCTCTTTATTGAGGTTTTCTTGTAAGTCTTGAATAGATTGCCTTACCTCCTGGAGTTGGATTTTGAACTTGTCTTTCAACTCCTTTAACTCCTTTAATCTTTTCATTGAACTCTTTCTCCTTCTGTTGAAGTTCCTTTTTCTTATTTGTGGAGACCAGACCATGAAGTTGTCTATTAATTTCTGTTTGGCCTCCATCACGTTTTCATATAGCCTTATACAGGGTGTCCACCTTTTCATTCAGCACATCTTCCAGCCATGCTTTTAAAATATCTTGAGCATTATCCTATAGGTCATTCTAGGACTACTCTATAGCTTGTTCATGTGAAGATGGAGTTGGGGTTAGTTGATTGGCCATTTCTGTGAATAGTTCTACCCATATATCACTATCAAACCAGCTTTACAAAACATCATCAAAGACATTCTACACATAGAAAACCAACAAGAACGGGATATTGACAATGAAATGGGTGACAAACAGAGAATTACATAATCACAGCAAAAAAGTCAAGGCACAGCACCCCCCGCCCCAAAAAAAGGATAAAAAGGCAGGAACAGACAAACATCTCTCAGTCCTAACTCTCAATATTAATGGACTTAACTCACCAATTAAGTGACATAGATTGTCTAGTTAGATCAAAAAGCAAGATTCTTCTATCTGCTGCCTTCAAGAGACACACCTTGCACACAAAAACAAACATATTCTGAAAGTGAAAGACTGGAATAATATCTCCCAAGCAAACGGTCCCCATAAACAGGCAGAAGTTGCAATCCTAATATCAAATCAAATAGACTTCAAATTAAAATTAGCCAGAAGAGATAAAGAAGTTCGCTACATACTAATTAAGGGATCTCTCCTTCAGACGGATATTACAATTATTCACCAAATAACGGAACACCCAAATTTATCCAAGAAACACTACTTTCCCTCAATCTCACATAGATCCAGAGACATTTAATTGTTGGGGACTTTAGCACACCACTATCCCTGCTGGGTAGATCAACCTAAAACTCAACAGAGAAACCTCAGATCTAAACAACTACATAGATCAACTAGATGTAACAGATATCTTTTGAATATTTCACCTAGTAGCATCAGAATGAACATTTTTCCCAGCAGCACACAAAACATTCTCCAAAACAGACCATAGTTTGGGTCACAAAGCAAATTTGTCCAAATTCAGAAACATTGAAATTATGCCCTGAATTGTCTCAGACCACAAGGATATAAATTAGAATTCAAGATCAAAAGGCACCAAAGAATATTCTGTAATACATGGAGGCTGAACAACACACTGTTGAACCACCAGTGGGTCATGGAAGAGATTAGAAAGGAAATTCAAATGTTCATGATATTCAAAAAAAATGACCACACAAATTACCAACTCCTCTAGGACACAGCAAAGGCAGTATTCAGAAGCAAGTTTCTAGCTCTGAGTTCCAACATCAACAAATTGGACAGACGTGAAACCAACAATTTAACAAGGCACCTAACGCTCCTTGAAAAAAGAGCAGCTAAACTCCAATCCAGTGGATAGAAACAAATAATTAAAATTAAATCAGAATTAAATGAATTTGAGTCCAAAAAAACCCAGAAAGAATTAAAAAAAAGAGTTGTTTCTTCAAAAAAATAACAAAATTGACAGACCCTTAGAAAATCTTATCATAAAAAGAAGAGAACACACCCAAATAAACAAACTCAGAGATGAAAATGGAACCATCACCACAGAAAAAAACAAGATTCAGAACATAATGAGGGAATACTTCTTAAACCTTTGTGCTAACAACTTTGAGAATCTGGAAGAAATGGATGAATTTCTAGAAAATATTGATATGTCCAAACTAAACCAAGATGATTTAAATCAACTTAGCATTGAAATAGAACCAGCAATAAGAGACCTCTGGCCCCAGAAAAGCCCGGGGCTGGCTGGATTTACATCTGAATTCTACCAGGCCTTCAAAGCAGAACTCACAACAATATTCCTCCAACTCCTCAATGAATTTGAAAGTAAAAGTTCTCTACCAAACTCTTTCTATGAAGCCATCATAACCCTCATCCCAAAACCAGGAAGGGACTCATAAAAAGAAGAGAACTATAGACCCATTTCTTTGATGAACACCAATGCAAACTTCTCAACAAAATTCTGGCCAATCTACTTCAACAACTCATAAAAAATACTATGATCAAAAAGGATTGATTCTAAGGATGCGAAGCTGGTTCAATACAATACAACAATTATCATAATTAATCACATCAGCAAGAGCAAGGATAAGAACCACATGATTATCTAAATAAACGTAGAAAAATATTTGACAATTCAACACCCCTTTATGATGAAAGCTCTTGAAAAACTAGGGATCCATGGAACATTTCTCAATATAATAAAGTCTGTATATGACAGATCTACAGCCAGCATTATACATATGGTGAAAAGCTAATGTCATTTGTTCTAAATTCAGGAATGAGACAAGGATGTCTACTCCTCCACTTCTCTTAAAATTAGTATAAGACTAGTAAGAGCAATAAGGCAATATACAAACATAAAGGGGATCCAAATAGGGAAAGATGAAGTAAAACTCTCCCTCTTTGCAGATGACATGATCTTATATTTAAACCACCCCATGGACTCTGCTCCCAAGTTATTTGAGCTGATTTAAAACTTTGGCAAAGTGGCAGAAAACAAAATTAACCCTCAAAAATCAGTGACTTTTCTCTATGCCAATAATGAGAAGAGCAACTCCTTTTGTAATAGCTCCACAAAAAAATAAAATACCTAGGAGTTAACTGAAGAAGTGAAAGACCTCTATGATAAAAACTTTAAGACTTGAAAAAGGAAATTAATACAGAACTAAGGAAGTAGAAAAACCTCCCAAGCTCCTTAATTGGAAGGATTAACATCAGGAAAATGGCAACACTGCCAAAGGCTATCTACAAATTCAATGTGATACCTATCAATACCCCAACCTCATTCATCAATGAAATAGAAGATGGAATCCATATTGTTCTTAGGGAATAGTAAAAGACCCCAAATAGAAAAAACAATCCTTAGCAGAAAGAACAGTCCTGGAGGACTATCAATACCAAATTTCAAACTCTACTACAAAGCCATAGTTGGCAAAACTGATTAAAAACCTGTAGTAAATGGTTTTGGCAAAACTGGTTAAAAACCTGTAGAAAACTAATGCTAGATCTTTATATATCATCCTGCACCAGAATCAACTCCAAATGGATCAAAGATTGCAAAGACAAAGCAGTTATCCTGAAAACAATACAGGAAGGTGTAGGAGAAGCTCTAGGGTTCCTTGGAACAGGCCAACATTTTTTAATCTATTAGAGACCCAGAAACATAACCAATCAAAGAAAGATTGGACAAATAGGATTGCATGAAACTGCAGAGCTTCTGCATGGCAAAGATCTTGCATAGCTAGCAAGATCAGTAGAAAGCCCACAGATTGGGAGAAGATCTTCTAGCCATAGAATGGACAAGGGTCTCATATCTAAAATATACTTAGAACTCAATAAGTTATATCACCCAACAGAAAATCCTCAAAGAAACAACCACCCAACTAACAAGTGGCCTAAAGATTAAAGAGACTTCTCTGAAGAGAAAATAAGAATGGCCAATAAACACATGAAGAAATGCTCAACTTCTCTGGCCATAAAAGAAATGTAAATCAAAACAATATTGAGATTCTACCTTACCCGAATTAGAATAGCTATAATAAAAAAATCTAATGACAACAGACGCTGGAGGGCATGTGGCCAAAAGGGAACCCTACTGCATTGTTGGTGGGAGTGTAAACTTGTTCAACCACTTTGGAAAGTAGTGTGGAGGTTCCTCAAAAGACTCCACTTAGAGCTCCCCTATGACCCAGCAATCCCACTTTTGGGCATTTACCCAAATGATCACAAACAAGGCCATACTAAAGCTACCAGCACAACTATGTTTATTGCAGCATTATTCTCCATAGTTAATATATGCAACTGCAACCAACCCAGATGCCCCTCAGTAGATGAATCGATCAAGAGAATGTGATATATATATAACATATATATATATATATCAAATATATATACATATATATATACCATATATACATATATGCATATATATGTGCATATATGTAATTCTATGCATCCATCAGAAAGAATCCCACCACCCATTTGTTAGGAAATACAAACACTTGGAAAAAATTATATTAAGTGAAGTAAGCCATGCCCAAAGAAACATAGGTCCTATGATTCCCTTATTTGAAATAACTTACCAGACAAGTAGACAAGGTCAAAAGCTATGCACATATGACCATGTAAGATGATGCTAAGTGAAATGAACTCCAAGATAGAGACACAAGAAGTTTTTTCTATGTCACTGCTGTTTGTAAAATACTTACAATGTACTATGTGATTTCTTTTTTTTTTTTGTATGTTCTTCCCCCATGGTATAACCCCTGTTTTCACTGTATTTTATTCTGGTGTCCTGCATCTTGTATACACATTTTTCTAATTTGGGGAGGGGAAGGGAAATAACAAAATGCTGAAATAAGGATACAGGTTGACTCATTGTAACAATGAGATGTACAAGACACTATGTTCAAAACAAACTTTACAACTTGGAGGGTGGGGAAGAGTTGGGGAGGTAGGGCAGGAAGTGATGGTAGGGTAAAAACTAAGGAAGGGGTAACAATGCTCAAGAGGAAATGTACTCATTACCTTACTCATGTAACTGTAACCCCTCTGTACAGTATCTTTACCATAATATATATTAATATTATATATATATATATAAAAGCATGTGTTTTGGGTTTTTTTGGTGGTAGTGGTCATGGGGCCTGAACTCTGGGCCTGGGCACTGTCCCTGAGCTCTTCAGCTCAATGCTGTACCACTTGAGCCCCGAGCACTCCCGGCTTTTTCTGCTAATGTGGTGCTGAGTAATGGAACCCAGGGACTCATGCATGTAAGGCAAGCAGTCTACCACTGAGCCACTTTCCCAGCCCAGCATGTGATTTTTTTAACTGCCTTGTACCCTACACACAAGGCTTGCTTCCAGGAAATTATCCCCAAATGAACCCAGTTGACATTATGTGAAGTTGAAGAATTTCCCATGAGTTCATGGGAGACATAATAAAGTGATTGTTGTTATAAAGCAGTACATTATGGATTAATTTATTAAATTGCAATCAATTCCCAGAACAAAGCACTACTCAGACCTTAGAATCTTTGCCAGATAAATCTCAAATACCCAAGCATGCTTTGCTTTCCTTTTTTTTTTTTTTTTGGCAGTTCTTCCTTTTTTAAATTCATTGGGATGAGAGGATTCCAAACTTTTATACACATAGTTTTATTTATTTTATATACAAAAATTTAATTTAATTTAATCCCTAAAAATTTACTCTAAGTATTGCATCAAAATTTTGCTAATGGTCCAAGTCATAACTCTAACAGGAAAGATGATAGGAATTTAGATTTATTTCATAAGCATTGACTTTATGACTCATGGAACAAATAAATGTTTTCCAGTCCCTAAATATGTCATGCTTATTTTCTGAAAAATAAAAAAGCAAACAACAAAACCCTTGAAAATTATAATTTTAGTTAAATTTGCTAAAATATTAAATCATGCATCAAATTTCATATTAAAAAAGTGAAGATATTTACACAACTTATGTATTAATATGTTAAGTGAACTGAAATATTTTTGATATTAGAAATATTGGCAGTTACAAGAAAATAACAAATGTGATTTGGAATTGTCATAGACAATAGTCACTATATTTGTATTTCCAGAGCAAATTTATCTTCAAGTAGCTACTATGTAAGTAGACATTCTCTTGTTGTGAAACAAGATGCAGTAAGGTTCTCCAGTGGTCTTCTCCCAGAAACATACCAAATTGAACAACTATTCATGTTCCAAGTTACCATCACACCACTAAGGAAATCAGGTGAAAGAACATCATCATTTCTACTTTGAGTATAATAAATGAAAAACTTACAGGAGAAAGTACAAAGAGAAATTGGATGTAAAATTCTTCCCAAACACTAAGAAGCCCAAAGTAAAAGACCTTTCCCATCTGGGGGCTGCAGACTTGTACCAGGCCCACTATAGTGAAATACATAGTTGGGCAAAGCTCATTCATGCTAATTCTTGTTGACTAAGCAATTCAGTTCTATTACTCTATCAGCATGGAATGGCAGAACAGCAGAGCAGTAAAAAGATCTTACCTTAAAGAAAGCTAACATGTAGTTTTTCAACTAGAGATACTAAGAATACTCGAACCTGCAAAAGTATCCATTCGAAACTGAGAGGCAAAAATATTTCAAGACAGAAGTTGAAAAAAGATAAGTATCTCCAGAAAATAAAGGAAAAATTTCCAATTAAAACACATTAATACCTAAGAAGAAAACAGGGAAGCTTTAAAAAAAAATCACTGCGGGCTGGGAGGTGGCTCAGTGGTAAGAGTGCTTGCTTTGCATGCATGAGGCCCTGGGTTCAATTCCTCAGCACCACATAAGCAGAAAAAAAGCCGATAGTGGTGCTATGGCTCAAGTGATAGGGTACTAGCCTTGAGCTAAAGAGCTGAGGGACAGCGTCCAGGTCCAGAGCTGCAGCCTCATGACCAACCAAAAAGAAAAAAAATCACTGTCTAATTTAATTATAAATACAAATTCATACATGTAAGTAAAAATTCTTAGCCTAAAAAAGAAGGAATTTAAGAAAGTGATAAATAGTGTTCTTGGTATAGAAATAAATTTAGATTATAGAAATACAAAATCAAAATCAGGACAAATAATGAGATGGCAACTAAGGGGCTGGGAATGTGACCTAGTGGTAGAGTGCTTGCCTTGCATAAATGAAGCCCAGGGTTTGATACCTCAACACCACATATATAGAAAAAGCCAGAAGTGGTGCTATGGTTCAAGTGGTAGAGTGCTAGTCTTGAGCTGAAGAGCTGAGGGACAGCAGCCAGGCCCATAGTTCAAGTCCCATGACTGACCAAAAAAAAGAAAAAAGAAGAGATGGAAACTAAGAAAACAAAGCCAATGATTAATAAATATTTGAATTTTAATGGTCAAAAAAAATGATAGCCAAGTCAGCCAGATTTTACTGAAAATATCAAAAAAGGTCTTTCCTTTAAAACCAGGACCTGAACGTTAGAGAATCTTTATTCCTCTATTTATTATTTTCTAAAACCAATGCGAATTTAAAAGTTCATGAAATGTAATGAGTAATAAAGAGCCTTCTTTCTCTATTGTTTGTTATCAGTTGGTATAATTTCCCTGCAATAAATCCGTTTCTCCACTATGACCTAAATGTTAATATTCTAAAAGGGAACAATGTAGAGGTTTATTGTCCTGAACAAGAATAAATCACGCAGATTGAAATAGTGTCATCAACCATGCTGGAATGCTTTTAATATTCCTGAAATCGTATTTATGTTTTTCTCATTACACTGTGTCATAAAGTCTAATGTAAGATTTCTAGAGACAAGATACAGTCATATGCCCAAAGACTCAAGGTCCTTTGAAGGAAAAAGAATTCCAAGACATGGTTCAGGTAATGAAATTTGATGTTTAGTTAATTGTACACATTGTAAGATAGGTTGTGTTAATATTCTGTACATCTTAAAGATGATCATGGAGTTAAATCACATGTGTGCTTTAGATGATGTAGTTTGAGTTAGTTTTCTCTCTTTTACAGACATAACTGTAGATTAATGCCTTATTTTATACTCAGAGTCTCAGTTGTAAAATACTTCAGAAAGTGCTATTTACATACAATTCAATATGCAGAATACTCTCTGGGGTTTAGGCTTATGTTCATAGCTTCAAGCCCTAGATATGAGAGTTTATAAGCCCAAGAAATACCAAGACTAAAAAGAAAACCAAAAATTTTTTTAAAAGAAAGAAAAGAAAAAAAAAAGAAAACACACACACACATACACATAGAAAACTGGAATATGACTGGCCTCCAGGTCTTACATAAGCCTGCCTAGTATTTATAGGGCTATCCCACCACAATCTGTATTAATTACCAAGTATTTCATACTTGTTACCATGTTACCATGTCTGCCATAAGGACCAGGAGAACAATTCAATTATCAAATTTCTCTGAATCTATGTATCTTCCCAGCTGAAGTTTCCTTATTTGCAGGTCTTTCTTTCACCTAGCTAATGCCAAACAAGAGGTGTATATATAAAAAAATCATATAATTTGCTACTTACATTGACAAGAATGAGAAAGTGGCAAATGAAAACTTTTCAGATCTGATAAAAATATCTTCAAGGCTACATGCAAACATTATATTTTGATAGCACTTAAAATATAAGAGGTTAGGATAGGTAAGATGGTATATTAACACTACTAATTTTGGCTCTATCAATGAGAAAAGCCAGATAACTAAAGGGGGATTGTAGTTGGAAGAGAGAAGAGAGGAAGGCTTTGTGATTCACAAAGGAAGTAGTAAAATGATAGCAGAGCAAGGACAAACATAAGGAAAAAGAAATCTGCAATGTTCTTAAACTCAGGCTAGCTCCCATCAAGAAATGAAGGGAAACTAAAGACGTGCCTAAATAAGGCACATGAACCTAGAGATAAGTTTGTATTACAGGTTTAGAATAAAACAGTATGTCTTATAAGTTTTAAATAAGTTGTGGGGATTTGGTTAAGACAGAGATAAATTGAGACCCAGGGTTAACACAGAAACTGGGTGAGGGATTTAGATTCTTCACAGAGGCAAAACTATGGGAGCACAGAATGAGAGCTGTGTGTGGTGCAGGACAGGACTCATTTGAAGAGGACAGATGTCCAACATCAAAAATTGAATGGAATGCACCACTCATGAGTGGAAGCTTCCATTGTCCAAGGGGAGTCTCATTCCTGAAGAAAGAAAAGTCTGGCCTACTCACCTCTTTCTCTGTGCTTAGAAATCCCCTACTGTTTTTCATGATCCCCACGTAACTCTGTCTTCTGGAGTTCCTGTTCTTTGCAAAACCTGTACTACCAAATTTGCTGCCCTAACAGCTTCTGCTGCTCTTCCTTGAACTGAGTTCCTGTAAGTCACTATTCAGAAAGTCTTAGGAAGACTAAAAATTAGGAAGATACACACAGACCTCTGAATTCAAACATTAGAGGATAACATCAGCCAATATCCATATTTTTCCTTGGTTTTAAATATATGTATATATATTTATATTTTTAAATATATATAGAAGAAGGAGAGACATTTTTGCTTTGTTTTCTTATTTCCCTTTTCAAATTTTAAAATTATTTTTATACATTTTTTTCTAATGCTGTTTCATTCAACCTTCTGTGTTTATTAATTCCTCTATTGAATTGCATAGACATAGAACACAATAAACTGACTTCTGTGTAATAGGATTTCAGCTCAAACATTCTGGGGTTGGGAAGGAGAAAAGTTAAGCAAATTAATCTACTGACTTTTTTTTCTATCACTATATTCCCTTCACAGAAATCTTTCCCTAAAAGACATCAGTTTCTATGCATTAAGATTTTTATCTAGTTCTTCCAGACAGACCATAAAAAACAAAACTGCTATAAGGTCCTAGCACCACTATGTCAACATAAAAGTCTATTCTTGTTAAGTAAGGCCCTGTTAGGGATTTTTGTTTTCTGCCAGTCTTTTCTACAACTGGGCAATTCCATCTTGTAAGAGAACTGAGGAGTGTAGGCCTGACAAGGAGGGAACTAGTGGAAGAGAAGGCCACAGTAGGGCAGAGTTGGGCATATCTAGTTGAGGCAAAATCAGAACTGAGATTAGACTTGTTGCAAAGTGAATGAAAATATGCCACATATAATCTCTCTCCATGATTATCACTTATTTAAGTTGGTATCTATTTTTGTGTATTTAGAGGCCATTAACTGAATTTAATTCCAAAAAAACTATTAAAATTAGGCATTTAAATTTACTGCAGTTGATTTTTTTTAATTTTCTTAGCTATTACTTGATTTTACTTTCAGCAAATCTGTCTTTGTCTCTATAATTTGGTTTTTTTATGCTGAATTTCTTTGGCTGTATTTATCTCTTCTGCTTATTCTGGGGTTCAGAGCTACGGTCTATTATCTTTCTGTTGTTTTTTCAGTTTTTAATTGTTATTTCCATAGCTGATGGTTACAAATAACATTTTATAACAACCACAGACCTAACTTTTTTCTTTTTCAGACTCATACACTCAAAATATTACTGCATGTTTCTCCGCTGATAAATTAGACCAAATGCTTGCTTTTTCCCTATCTTCTAAGTATTATTCTTTCCCAATAGCTTAAATCATTTTAAATGGTGCTATCATTCACTCAGCTGGTCAGACAAAGAGGCTTGGTATTTTGCACATCTTGTACTTTTACATAATAAGGCCAATGATTCAAGGAATTTACGGCCTCTTTCCCAAAAGTCTGACCTGACATTCTATTTGGTATTATCTTAACTACTTCTGTGTTACTCCATACTTATTTTAACTCTGATAGTCTTCTACATGATGTCTTCTCAATATGAATTTTCTACTAGAAAGCTGGATTTCTGTTTCACACATTGAAATAGGCCCCTACCTGGCTCTCCTTTGTTTGGTTTACCCAATTACTATAGAGTGAAATAAAACCTTTAGATCCAATGTGGAAGATGCTACATATAATTTTCCCCCACTCTGAACTTATTTTCTAAACTGCTACATGTAAATGCTATTAAATTTATTATTATAATTATATTGTTTAAATTTTATATAATTTATAATAATTAATATGATATAATTATTAAATATTAAAGCAAGAGAAAGTTGGTTAGCTTTGCTTTATCCTATTTCCCAACTTACTATGTTTATCTTATTTTATTCTCTGGCTGGACTGCTCTGTGACTAGACATTTCATAATCACTCCCCAATTTTCTTTTTCTGGGCTTCATTTCATTATCACATGCTGAGCTAATTCTATGCTCAAGTTTGTGCTACTTCCAGTTTATCTGTTAAAATTTCTAGAGAAAATGCTTACTGTCAAAAAAATCAAAACAAGTCAGTGTTTTTGTGGGATGTGAAGGAGTGCTTGTGGGCACAGAACAGGAGGGAATGATTACAGACTGGCTAAATAAGCCTTGTAGTCTAAGGTGCACTCATTGTCTGCACTGTGCTAATATTTTTTAGACAAATCATAATACAAATGACTGTATAAATTATGTAGATCCTTGATGATGATAATGCTGACATGTGTCATGTTCTCAGAATGACTAAGATATTCAAACAGCTGTGGACTTAAAAATAATCATTGGAAGGGTGAACAAATGAAATCATGCTATTCAGTATACACTATGTCAAATATGATCTACATATCTCATGGGCAGGAATGGGAGTGAGAAACTGAGTAAAGAAAGAGGTGATATTTATGTTTGTAGTCCCTCTGCACAGTCCCTTAATAGTAACAATAATTTTTTTTCCAATTGCTAACACTGTAACATGTAAAATAGAAAAAGTTTATAAAAATAATGGTTTAAACTCACAGCAATACTCAAATTGCAATACTCAAAGTGCAATACTCAAATTTGTGTCATTAAAAATTTCCAAGAAAGTGTTTAGTGAGAAGCGCATTATATAAAAGGAGAAATAATCAACAACAACAACAACAAAACCAGAATTCACTAAGTTGTTTAAACATTGAAAACAGAATACTAATAGAAATTGTTTTTCTTTTATTGATACTAGTTTAATACAGTTAGAGGCTTTTCACATAAAATCTCATGTCGACATGGAAAGCTACTGTGTGAATGACTACAGGTACAAATAATATAATATTGAGAAAGTAGTCACATTTATTATATATAATTCCAATTGAAAGTCTATAATTGCTGGGCGCCGGTGGCTCAGACCTGTAATCCTAGCTACTCAGGAGGCTGAGATCTGAAGATCTTGGTTCAAAGCCAGCCGGGGCAGGAAAGTCCGGGAAATTCTTATTTCCAATAAACCACCAGAAAATGGGAAGTGGCATTGTAGCCTAAGTGGTAGAGCACTAGCCTTGAGCTGAAGAGCTGAGGGACAGCGCTCAGGCCCAGAGTTCAGGCCCCACGACCGACAAAAAAAAAGTCTATAATTATGTTAAATAAGCAACTGATAACTTGAAAAGTGGAAATTGCTAGAATAAAAAAGTAAACAGAATGAGCAAATTGAATGAAGCAGTAAACATACTTTTCTACATTTGTGATTAATAACTTATTTTGTATCAACCTATTGTATTTTTTTCTAAACTTGTTCTCAAACCCAAATTCTATTTTTCAGCATTTACAAATGTCATGTAGCTATTGAAAACTGTTCCAATTTGTGTGTTTATATCTAATGTCAATAAATCCACAGTAAAAAAGTAGATAGTGCTTATTTTTAAAATTCACTTTTTTTGTAAATTCAGTTTTCACCAAAGCAAGAGTGCAGTTTTCACTTTCAGAAAATAAAATGTTTCCTAATTATACTTTTAAAACTTTTCACCAAATCAGAAAAATGCTTATATATTTTAGTTCCTATATTTATGCATGAAAAGGACTTAAGTTATGTGAATTTTTTCCTTCTTTTACTTAATATTAAACTACAAATTAAAGATGACCATGAGATAATAGAACATATGTAAGTACATGCTTTAATATTAAAACAGTCTTGTAAAGTAAATGATAAATTAGCCAACGAGATGTCAAAAACATGAACATATTTGTGTTAGACTGTTGGGATTGAGTTGTTCTAGACCACAAAATGCTAATTCAACGTGGGTTGCTAGGTGGTTTTGTAAAGAATGTTTAAATAATTCTAAAACTACATTTTAATCTAAAATGAACTCCATGTTTTCCATGTGTGCCACCCTTCAAAGGATTTCTGCAATTCTTGCCTCCAGCAGTGAAGGATTAAGAAGACTCAAAAACAGGAAGATAAAATTGGGAATATTAAGAAATCAGAATTTGCAAATATTTCTATTCATAATAATACCTTCACTGAATTATTTGTAAATGTGTAGTTCATTAATAGAGAATGAATTGTGTGTGTTTGTATATAGTAAATGGCAACTCTCTATTCCATGCAGATGAAACAAAAAAATATTAACCATGCATTTTAGGTTTTGACTGAAATAGTGGCATAACTGCTATACCAAAGCTCTAATAACAATGCCATCTATGTGAGAAAATAGTAACTTCTTTTTAGATTCAAATGTTTATCTTAGGTGAAAATAATCCCACATTAGACATTTTCTAGTCATAAAACAAAATAGAACTGAATTGATTATCATTGTTGTTATTATTAGTAGTAGCAGTATATTCAGAAATTGTTGCTATTAATAGTAGTATATCCAGAAATTGTTGCTGTAAATTGCCACGTGGATGGATTATTTTATAAAAGATGAAGGAGGAGTGATCAAACTAATGTTTTAGGTTATAATCAGGATGGATAAAGAAAGATGAAGAGATAGTGTTCACACAAGAGGAGACAGAATAGAATATAGAATTTTTATAAGAAAAGATAACTATGTTAATAATAGACAAGTTCTGTTCAAAAGGATGTGAAGGGTAAACAAAGGAGGAGGCTGCAATGCTTAATAAGAAATGTACTCATTATCTTGCCCGTGTAATTGTAACCCCTCTGTACAGTATGTTCACAAAAAATAAAAATTTAAATTAAAAAAACTTATCTCAGTTTTGGTAAAAACGTAACTATTTCAAGGCATTAAGGAATCGTCCCAGTGAGAGATGATTGCCTAAGAGAGGCATGTGTAAAGAAGAGTGAGCATACATTTTTCTAATTTGGGGAGGGGAAGGGAAATAACAAAATGCTGAAACAAGGATACAGGCTGACCTATTGTAACAATGAGATGTACAAGACACTATGTTAAAAATGGTCTTAACAAATTTGGAGAAGGTGAAGGAAGGAGTTGGGGAGTTGGGGAGGGAAGGGATGGGGGAGAGGGGGTAACAACGTTCAAGAGGCAATGTACTTCAGTTACTATAATTTTTTCCAAGTCTTTCCATTTCCTAACAAATGGGACAGTGTCATTCTTCTGATTAAGGCATAGAATACACACACATATATAAATGTATATATATATATATATATATATATATATATATACATTCCACATTTTCCACATTTGCTTGATCTATTCATCTACTGAGGGGCATCTGGGTTGGTTCCCTATCTTAGCAATGGCAATAATGCTGCAATAAACACACTTGTTCTGGTAGCTATAGTTTCGCCTTGTTTATGATCGTTTGGGTAAATGCCCCAAAGTGGGATTGCTGGGTCATTGGGGAACTCTATGTGGAGTCTTTTGAGGGACCGCCATACTGCTTTTCAAAATGGTTGAACAAGTTTACAATCCCACTAACAATCCAGTAGGGTTACTTTTTGGTCAAATTCCCTCCAGCATCTATTTTTACAAGATTTCTTGATTCTAGCCATTCTAACTGGGATGAGGTGGAATCTCAATGTTGTCTTGATCTGCATTTCTTCTATGGCTAGAGAAGTTGACCATTTCTTCATGTGTCTACTAGCCATTCTTATTTCCTCTTCAGATAAATCTCTCTAAGTCTTTAGCCCACTTATTTATCAGGCAGTTGTTTCTTTGAAGATTTGTTGTTGGGGGACTTAATTTTTTGAGTTCTAAGTATATTTTAGATATGAGACCCTTGTCTATTGTATGGCTCAAGAAGATTTCTCCCAGTCTGTGGGCTTTCTATTGATCTTGCTAGCTATATCCTTTGCCATGCTGAAGCTCTGAAGTTAGGTCCCATGGTTTCCCCTATTTGCAATAATTAGTATATGTCTAGGACAAGCAGAAAAGCTCAAAAGCTATGCACATGTGACCATATAAGATGATGCTAAGCAAAATGAACCCCAACATGGGGCAAAAGAGGTTTTATCCTTCTTGCTGTTGTTTTTTTATTGTATTTACAATGTACCATGTGTTTTTTTTTTTGTTTCTTTCCTATGTTCTTCCCCCATGGGATAACCCCTGTTTTCACTGTATTTGATTTTGATGCCCTGCATCTTGTATATACATTTTTCTAATTTGGGGAGGGGAAGGGAAATAACAAAATTCTAAAACAAGGATATAGGTTGACTCATTGTAACAATGGGATGTACAAGACATGATATAGAAAACGAACTTTACAACTTCTTGGTTGGGGGAGGAGGAGTTGGAGAGGTTGGGAGGGAAGTGATGTTAGAAAAAAAAACAAAGGGGGAGGTACAAATGCTGTATAGAAAATGTACTCATTACCTTACTCATGTAACTCTAACCACTCTGTACAATATTTTTACAATAAAATATATATGGAAAAAAGGGGAAATGTACTCATTACCTTACTCATAGAACTGTAAACCCTCTGTACAGTATCTTTACAATAAAAATATAATAAAAAAGAGGAATGATCAGTACCAAGTGCATAAAATCTATTAGCAATTTCCTAATACTCTACAAAGACTCAAACTAAAACAAAATTTAACAACATGGAAGACGCTTTAAAACAAATATAACTACAAATGTTTAATCAAGATAGACAATACTGATAGCAAAATAACTCAGGAGATTTACGAATTTATATACCACTGGAAGCAAGTGTTTTCAGGCTGAACTATTTGACTAAAAATCTAGATAGATATCCCCTGTTGTTTAACAAAAGAATAGACTATCTAGAATAAATAGAATGGGCAAATACACTACTTGACTACTTGGACAATTTTTTGATAAGTATTTAACTACCTGAACATATCAACTGTCATTTGTTTGACACTTAAGGTACATATACTTTACTAGATATGTTATGACACTTAATTCACAGTCCTTGCTACGAAGAAAATTTATAATTGGAAATATGGCAAAAGTGTTATAATTTTTAAAAATATATAGTCTACATCATTAAAAATCCATTTTGAATTCTCAGAAATTTTAAGAACACCTTTAATAGTAAGCAGTTGGATTTCTTTTTTTCATATATTTTGGCTTCCCAAAAAATTACAGTGTGTCACAATACTAATAACACTAATATAGCAATGTAATAGCTGCATACTATTATATTTTAATTCAAGATGGCAAGCAGAAAATAAATGGTCTTCATTGCTGAAAGGAAAACAAATAATGAAATACACAAATATCCATGTAGTGATGAAGATACAGGTTTGATTTATTAGTTACATGCAATATCCTATTCTCCCTTTCAAACACATTACTGCTTTTGTTAGATTACTAATAAAATTTAATTGGTAAATTAAATCAACTACTACACTCTAGTAGAAGGCAAAGACTCTGTTATTAAATCAAATAGGAAAACTTTGTATCTCAGATACAAATATGTTACATGGTTAAAATTTTGTACAGCATTTTAACAGCTTTTCACATAGATGAGCAAACACTCCCATTTAAGTTTTTTGCTTTATTGAAGTTAGATCAAAAACTTAATACATAAGTCTTTAGCTTCACTATATGTTACATACCAACCACCATTTGGTGCTTAAGGAGCACTTTTCAAGATGAATGCAATATGTTCATAAATCCCTATTTATTTTTGAGAACTAGATTTCATTCTTGAAAGCTTTTTGCAAAGCTCCCAATCCTGTTGGGCATATGGAGAGAATGACTCACAGTGAAAAATGAAAAAAAAATGATAGAAGAATATCCAAACAGTTTTGCACTGGGGGCAGAAATTTTTCTGCATCTACATAGTACATACCAAACAGATGGAGTGGGAAAACAGATCTTTGCTGTGGGTGGCCTTATCATTACAGCCAAAACAACCCAGACACCCCACAAAAGATATGGATCAAACAACTCCTCTGTAAGAAATAAAGAAGATAATTTAAAGATGTTTCTCAAAACATTGGTTTAATTCTTCCTAATACTTAACTCCTTTTCCAAATAATTTTAATTCCTGAAAATTAATGATCTTTGTAAAGCAAATAAATTCTTGAAAATTTTCAGCATTATTTATATGATTAAAAACACACTGTCATCTAAGAGTACAAGCATTAGGAAACTGTTTAAGAATTTATATTTCATTAAATTAATAATCTGATGTAGCCAACTATCTAAATCATTGTTAAAGGCACATATAGCAAAACAAGAAAAGTTTACTGTGTAACTTTTGGTCAGAAGAAGCAAATATATAATTTTATAAATACTGGTCTTTTATGCAAAGAATTGTGTCAATACTAAACTAATCTTGAAAAATTGGAAGTATTCAGATAATTTTACTCTCTAAAAGAACACAGTTTGTGCAAATGCCTCTATATTCTCTATATTATAACCAAAACTGTAATAAAATCTTATTTTTCTAAAAGAATTTATATTTTGTCAGAACTTTTCTGTGTTTTTTCTATTCCCAGCTGTTGTACCACATTGGTGCAACATAATGTCTACATAATAAAATGAATATATGTGACTATATTAAAATATGTTACTGTTTGTCTTTCAACTGTACATTTTGTTTATCTATTTTTCTTCCTCAAGAATTCTAGCTCATTAAAGACTGATAGTTAGAAATAATTAAAACTAGCTATTCACTGGTAGTACACACCTGTAGTCATGGCTACTCAGGAGGCTGAGATTTGAAGGTTCACTATTTTAAGCAAAGTACATGGTACTAGAACTCTAATTAACTAGAAAATAAAGAAAGGATGAGTTGAAGTCATAGCTGAAGGCATGGTGGTAGATAGCCAACTCTAAGCCAGAGACTGAATGAACTCAAAACCTGAGCTCAAGCCTTAGTATTGGCAAAAGTAAAAAAAAAAAAAAAAGCATTGCCTCAAGAAATGCTATTACATCTTGCAAAAAGCAGTTAAATAACCAATCTTACAAAATTTTTGCATACAAGTAATAGAAAACTTGGAGCTAACATCTTCTCTTATCATATTGGTGATTGGATGCCTTTCTGATGTAGTAATTCTATTTAAAGTAGACTATTTAATAAATAATATTCACAAAAATAGTAGGCATTAGGTACAATATTTGATTATTTTTCTTATGTGTTCCTGTAAGTTGGGTTTTATAAATGATTAATAAATTAAGCAAGTTTCCAAAAGCATTTTCAAAACTTTCCCATATGTGCAAAGAAAAATAATAGTTGGAGTATCATATCATATTTTTTAGCATGTGATTAAACCCTACTTAGACTAAATCAGTGTTTTACATTATAACATGTGTTGCTTTCTCTTTTAAAAAGATAAACTTTTATGACCTTTGGTAGTTTTTTTTTTGTTTCTTCCTTTGTCTTCCTGTCTGGGTAAAGCTAAGAATTCTCTAGGTAGAACATTTTCTTAGACAGCCACAAGAGTATTTATGTCACACTTGAATAAAATAAAAATGCTCAAAATAAGCAATGTTTTGGTAAAATTTTCATCATCCCAAAAACAAATGGAAAGGATATTCTAGGGTAGATGGGTAATACCAAATATGCCTTAAATTATTCAAAATGTGGACTATGAACCAGAATATTTAGATATGTTAGCAATGCAGAATCTCAGCACCACAGAATCAGAAACTAGCATTAGGAAGATTTCTAGCAACAACATGTACACTAAAATTTAAAGTATTGTTTTAAACTAAATTTTCTGGGAGAACTTTTCCTCAAAGTTACTGTGCAATTTAATAGTTGTTTATAGATATTGAACATTTATTGTGCCATTGACTAAAGTATTTGTATTAATCACACCATTTAAATTTCACTAAAAATAACAGCATATTATTATCAATGTTCAGCCTCTAAAAAGCCATTTCAATTTTGAGGTTTAATTAATTTGTCCCCATTCAGATACCAGAGAAAGAATGATCTCTTTTCCCATAGATAATCAGTTAGTCAGTTTGTGTTTGTGATTTTTATAAAGCACTAAAGTATAAACTAAAATTTAAAACTACCACACTTAGCATAATCAAAAATCCATCCTTCAATGCTATACCATCTGAAAAATACTTAGATAAAAATAATATTTAACTGTTTTATAAAAGAAAAAAAAGGATAAGATTTAGTGAACTTTACCAGATGCCTCTCAGTAGATGAAAGGATCAAGAAAATGTGGCACGCACACACACACACACACACACACACACACACACACACACACACACTGGAATTCTATGCCTCCATCAGAAAGAATGACACCACCCCATTTGTTAGGAAATGGGAAGACTTGGAAAAAATTATATGTAAGCCAGGCCCAAAGAAACATAGGTCTGTGCTTTCCCTTATCTGCAATAACTAGTATATGTCTAGGACAAGCAGAAAAGGTTATATGACTATATAAAATGATGTTAAGGAAAATGTACCCCAAGATAGGAATATGAGATGTTTTATCTTTCTTTTATCTTTATCTTTCTTTTTATGTACTTATAATGGACTATGTGATTTTTTTTCTTTTTTATGTTCTTCCCCTATGATATAACCCCTGTTTCCACTGTATTTGATTCTGGTGCTCTGCATTTGTATATATATTTTTCTAATTTGGGGAGGGGAAGGGAAGTAACAAAATGCTGAAATAAGGATACATGTTGACACATTTTAACAATGAGATATACAAGACACTAAGTTGATAATAAACTTTACAACGTTGGGATGTGTGTGGAGGGAGGATTTGGAGAGGTGGGGAGGGAATGGGTGGTAGGGGGAAAACGAAGGAGTGGTAACAATGCTCGGTAAGAAATGTACTCATTACCTTACTCATGTAACTGTAACCCCTCTGTACAGTATCTTTACAATAAAAATATATATTAAAAAGTATTTAGTGAACTTTAATTTAGCAACTCGGATAAAGATTATTTGAATGACAATGTACATAGCTGTGTTTCCTTTAGAAAGGAAATATGGCAGAATAAAGTTGCTTGTCTTTAGTAGAAAGGAAGTGACAAACTAGAGTTGAATTTGAATAATCAAAATGGATTGTTAATTACACAAGTCTGTTTCTCAAAATAATGACTGATTTGTATTGAAACAATGTTAAACTGACTATGAAATCACTATTACCCTACAGCAAAGTCTTTCATACCATCTTCTCAAGTCTTTTAAAATTAATCTCAATAACCCTAATTAGAAATGTATTTCTTCATTTTTTTTCTAAGACTCATTTGAAGAAAAGGACTGGGTAAAAATTTTCCTTTTTTTTATTGTGAAAATACCATACAGAGGGGTTACAATTACATGGGCAAGATAATGAGTACATTTCTTAGCAAGCATTGTATTCTCTTCCTTTTTTTCCCCTTTCCATCCCTTCCCATTCTCCCCCCCCCCACTCAATTCTCCTCCCCCACCACCACCAAAGTTGTAAAGTTCCTTTTTCGACATAACGACTTGTACATCTCATTGTTGCAATGTATCCCTATTTAAATGATTTGTTTTTGCCCTTCCCCTACACAAATTATACCAACATCAAATACAGTGAAAGCAGGGGTTATACTGTGGGGGAGGGACATACAAAGCAACAAAGAAATCATCTTATAAATGTGTTAGAAACAATCACATAAAAGAAAAAAAACATTTGAATACTTATCTTAGGGTTCATTTCCCTAACATCAATTTATCTGACATTTTCTGATTGTCTCAGACATATATTAATTATTACAAATAAGAGAAACCATGGGACCTATGTTTCTTTGAGCCTGGCTTACTTCACTTAATATAATTTTTCTCAAGTCTTTCCATTTCCTAACAAATGGAACTGTTGGAAAAAAGAATGGGGGAATGAAATATTTTAACCTCATATAACTTGATTTAAAATCAAAATATTCAAACATATATTTTTCAGTCTACAGTCAACCTTTCATGAGGTCTGTGAAAGAGCTTTGATGGCTACTTTATTAAATTTTATTATAACATTACATTGTCATCATTCTTTGTGATTTGTACATAATCTTCACACATATAGTAGCCTGTACATTCATATATGGTGATGATAATATCTTTGATATTTTGGCACTCTCTTTTTCCCTTAGGAGAGACATATAAGTAGCAGAAGCTGAGAGTCATATGAAAACAATGTGATGTTAAACATTTCTATTTTAAAAGAACTCTTCAGTGATAGGATACTACTGTGAGTGCTTATCATTAGCTAAGCATTGCTATCTATACTTCAATACTTCAATACAGGTACTAGAAATTACTTCATGTTGTAAATAAGGAACCAGTGTCTTAGAGTGAGCAAAGGGTATACAGATGCTTACCATTAAGAAAATGTTTACATTCAGGAATATAATTCCAGCGCCTACAAAGATAACCATATGATAAACCATATTTTGCCTTCTTGGGAAGAAGTTTTCTAGAAGGGATTAAGGTGGGAGAATGATGGAAGGGGTGACATAGATCAAGATACATTATACTCATAAATTAATTTGCTGAATAATAATCAACTGTTTAATTCCTCTGCACAACTACTTCAAAATAATAAAATCAGTGAAGTAGCCATAAATTAGTATGTTTGTTAAGTGTACTCTTCTATACACATACACCCACATGCACATGTTTCTATGAACATAAGGAAAAATTCAACTCAAAGAGGTAACACAGGGAGTTTAATCCCATAGAAAGTCAGACTTCTAGTTAATTTGTGGCATTCACATTTCTCATTTACTGAGATTCAGATGAGTGATTGACATATATTTGAATTCCTGAGGTGCTTTCTGTGTTCAGATCTTAAATGGATGGTCAAAATGTACAAGTAGATTTCTCCCATTCAAATTTAGGATGAGAAACAATTTCTCACCCACAACTACTTAGAAGGTGCCATGAGAATTGAAATGAGGAACCACTCTTAACCATAACTCTTTTCTTGGGAAAATTTTGTATACTGATTCTGTCAACTCCTGTCATTATTCATCTTCATCCCTGTGATATGGAAACAGCATAGAAAGATAATTATGACCAGATTGATATTACAGGATGGCCCCAAAGCTGTTAGTCTGACCAGTGAGGTAAACTCCAAGGAGACCAGTCGACTAAGCCAGCCATTCAGCTCACTCCTCTTACCAGTCTTCTATGTAAAATTGAAGATGTGGGTACTCTCTGACTCATACTATGAGTCATACACAAATATTATACTTTTATTGTATCTCAGTGTGAGTTTTAGACCACAAAGATTCTTAAATTACTAAAGAAAATGTGCTACCTAAAAAATGAATCTAAATTCTCAGCCTTCTTTTAAGTAAAATAATACTTTATGCAAAGTTGAATCCTGCTTTTACCTAGAAATTTTCCTAGGAAATTATGCATGTGTGGTTGATTTCTACTCTAATAATTCTAATGGAACTGAAATCTAGTAGGCTTCTCTATCTTGAAACTCTTTTACCCTGGAATTTATTTATTTCTTTATTCTGGGACTCTCAGTTCCTTTCTTTGGACAAGAAGTTTGCAACTAACATATATTTAGTAGAGGGTATTTCTACTTTCAGGAGCCCTGAAGATTCTGTTTCTCCCCTTCAGTATCACAGAGGATCACAGAGGATTAGTAATTCTCTGCTGTCTGCAAATGGTGGGAGTTTATCCCTTTTGATCCTAGCAAAAGCATACTCTCCAGGCTTCTAGTGTAGAGTGATTCAGAAGCCCGCGTCCAGTCCCTTTTAAATCCTTCAGTAGGAGTGAAGTCTGTGGTGCAATACATCTTTCATCCACATGCCTCTCATTTTAAGTGCTCCACACCACTTTAGTCAAATCCTATCTTTGAGAAGTAGAGATCATTCTCGACCCACCCAAACCTACTTCATTGTCATCTTTTTCATAATCTTTTCAGAATGGAGGGTGGTTGGGAAGGATAGAGATACATTCTAGGATGCTGAATCAATCCATTGAATACTGTGAACACTCACCTAATATGTACAACCAGTTTCCAACTGTCACTACCCACATTCATTCCAAACTCAAACTCAGTAGAGATGCAGTTTAAGAAAGATAAGAAAATCATTGCTGTAGATTTCCTGAATAATTCCTGTGTTTTACTGAGGATTGTGTCTAAATGAAGACACTTAAAAAGGGAGGTTTTAAACAATTTGAACTCAATAAAAATCTCTGGAACTTCTTGTGAAATGCACTTTGCTTTACAGCTAAGTTCCTTCCTGGCAGCTTCTCTATCGTTTCTTAGCTGAACATTCACTGCAGTCAATGAGCCAGTTCTGAAGTTATTTCAGGAACCTAGTTTGTGCTCAGGGGCAGCATTTTAGTAATTAGAACTTCTACATGAGTAGAACTTATTAGGGAGACTATTTTAAGTGTCTTAAGCAGGTAGGACTATTTGTACTTATTCTCTGAGTTGCCAATATGTGAATTCAGTATCAAGTGGGGTTGTTTTTTTCTGCTCTACTTCCAAATGTATCTTTGGCTTTGCTTTTCCTATGTAACTTACAGTATATTATATATAATTATATATATATATATATAATTATATATATTTCAATTACTTGAAATAATATTTTCTTTTATTTTCATTATAATCATACATTATATATATATACCCCATTTTCTTGATCCATTCATCTACTGAGGGTTGGTTCCATATCTTAGCTATGTGGTATATATACACAATGGAATTCAATGGCTCCATCAGAAAGAATGACATTGCCCCATTTGTAAGGATTCAAATGTTTTTTCTTTCTTGCTTGCGATTGTTTCTAACATATTTATAAGATGATTTCTTTGTTGCTTTGTATGTACCTCCCCCACAGTATAACCCCTGTTTTCACTATATTTGATGTTGGTATACTTTGTGGAGGGGAAGGGAAAAACAAATTGTTTTAATAGGGATACAGGTGGACCCATTGCAACAATGAGATGTACAAGACATTATGTCGAAAAACAAACTTTATAACTTGGCCGGTGTGGGGGGTGGGAGGTGGGAAGGGGTAGGAAGGGGAAACAAAGGAGGAAACAATAATGCTTGATAAGAAATGTACTCATTGGGCTGGAAAGGTGGCTCAGTGGTAGAGCGCTTGCCTTGCATGCATGAGGCCCTGGGTTCGATTCCTCATCACCACATAAGCAGGAAAAAAAAAGCCAGAAGTGGCGCTATGGCTCAAGTGGTAGAGTGCTAGCCTTGAGCTGAAGAGCTGAGGGACAGTACCCATGCCCAGAGTTCAGGCCCCACAACTGGACCCCCCCAAAAAAAAGAAATGTACTCATTACCTTGCCCATGTAATTGTAACCCCTCTGTACGGTATTTTCACAATTAAAAAAAAAAACAAAATCTCTACATTGTCTAGTAAAAACTTAAAACTATAGAAAGTATAGATTAAACAGAGAAAAGTACCACGATGTTACATTTAACAATAATCTCTTACATACGATAATAAAGAAACAGGCAACCAAGAGGAAAAGAAAGCAAAGTAAACCTTAGGAATACTTAAAAATTCTTTGCATCAAAAAACATTCCATGTATCGGCTAAGTAAAAAGCACCTCACACTATAGAAGAAACATTTTCATGTCATATATCTAGTAATGGATTGATACCCAGGAAATATTGAGAATCTCAATCTCAGCAACAGACACTTTCCCAAAGATCAATGAATGGCCACCAAAAACAAGAAAAAGAAAGAAGAAAAATTAATAAACATTACTAACCATTCAGCAAATATAAATTAAAACTAAAATTTAATATTTTAAAAACACAATTAAAATAAAACAAATAAGAACCACAACTAAAATAAATGCTGATGAGAATGTGTGTTGTTGCTATATACTAATGAAGCTCATGATGTTTAGTGTTGTGCAACAGCCATAATTCTTTTTGTACCTTACATCAGATATGACTGTAAATCTCTTCATTTCTTGGACATTTCCACCAACATTTTCCCTATACAACTGCCTCATGCCGACTTCCATGAGAGAAATGGTCAAAAGTGAACATTAATGGGATTTCTTTTGGTGGTTAGCCACAATTTTGAGCTTTCTTTCTGTAGCACTCATGGTCCTATGCAATATCCATGCACTTGTCTAAAATTTATGTTCTTATGTTCCCAACATAATTTCTCAATGTAATTTTTCAACTATAAAGAAAAGGAGTTAGTGTCATGTTTTCTTTTCTTTTTCTTCTATTTATTTATGTAGTGGTCCTGGTGCTTAAACGGTATTGTCCCTGAGATTTCTGGGCTTAGGCGCTGTCCCTTCACTCTTCTACCACTTGAGCCACAGCTTCACTTCCAGTTTTCTAGTGGCCTATTGGAGATAAGAGTCTCATGGATTTTCCTGCCTGGGTTGGCTTTGAACCATGATCCTCAGATCTCAGCCTCCTGAGTAGCTCGGATTATTGGTATGATCCACAGGTGCCCGGCTCCTGAGTTTTTTGTTTTGTTTTGTTTTTTGCTCAAAGCTAGCACTCTATCACTTGAGGCCCAGTTTGTCTTCTAGCTTTTTGGCAGTTAATTTGAGATAAAAATTTCATGGACTTTCCTTCCAGGACTGGCTTTGAGCCAAGATCCTCAGATTTCAGCTTCCTGATTAGTTAGGATTTCAGATATAAGCCACCAGCATCCAGCTAATACCATATTTTGTCATATTTTCTAGAGTTATATTTAATTATCTTATCAAATATGGCTTCCCACCAAAATATTTTTTGTTCTTTTCATTTTTAAGAAATTAAAATAAATGATTTAAAGACTCAAACTTGGCAAACATGATTTAGAAGAGTGTCAGGTTTTGTAAACATAAATGGGAGTTTTGTATATATTTATTCTCCAAAGTTTCTGAACATATCTTGAAAAAAAAAAGAATAAATTCCTAACCATATCTGTTTGCCTACATGGAACCCAACAAAAGAAAAATTCACTGTTAAAAACTACACTTGATTAGTATATGATTATGATCATTACTTTCATACCTTCAAATTGCTAGAATAAAACATTTATGACTAAAAGTATCAGAGCCAGCCATGCTGGCCTAAAACTGTAATCCTAGCTCTAAGAAGACTAATACAGAAGTACATAAAGTTGGAAGTAAGCCTGCACTCTTCTGTGTGTGTGTGTGTGTGTGTGTGTGTTGTGTATGTGTGATTATGTATGTGTGTACAGAGAGAGGCATTTTGTGATTCACAGACAAATTTTAAAGATTTATATATAAGAATATGATGATGTAAAATGAACTGCTAATTAGTCAATTTTCAAAAGTCATATTAACCAAATTCACTTTTAGGCCCTAGTAGTGTGATTTCAACTTAACATCTACACGAGTGGGACTTGTGCAAAATGAAACTCTCGGATCCTAAATTTCTCCATAGTTTATCTTGCATGAGAAATTTGTAAAATTTCTATAAATATTCAAGAGCTGGCAGTTACCCAATAGCTGAGGTATATATATTGAGGTATGAAAATAAGAGTTCATTGAGAATTCCAAACTGATTACTCTAAAACTGAGGTAGAAATATCTTTTCAAAGGGCTTGTGAACAATCCATACACTTACTGTATTTGAAATGGCTTCTTTAGTTATTTTCTGTTTTGTTCAGCATTAATATGAAGTGATTTCATGTTATATCTGTTACTAATTTTGCTGATTTTTATATCAAATCTTCTTGCCTTGCCTATAGGTTACTATAAATTGGGAAATATTTTTCTCTTCTTAGCAATAACTCCATATGAATATCTATCAGTGTCATTTTTATGTAATACCTGTCAATTTCCCATTCTTATCTAAACTTGTATATTCGTTTGAAACACTGTTTTGCACTTTACTAAATAAATTTTATTCAAAGGTACTAATTCTAAGATGATTTATTTATTATAAATACATACATACCAGGTGATTTATAGAGCAGTCACTTTTGGGAGAAGCACTGAAAAAGACTGCTGTAATTACTGTATTTGGAATATTGTAAGCTACATTTGTTGAATAATTTCCTATGAACAACACAAAAGCAATTGATCCATTCCCAAAATTAACTGAGTGGCATAAAATGATCCTGATTATTAATGAACAAGAAAGCTTTTAGGGGTAGCCCCCATAAAGCACCACGTTTACATACTTTACATAAGGAAAATAAAAGATATGACCAATAGCTATGCTTCTGTTCTCTCAAAGCTGTTTCCAAGTGAAGTTATCATTGATACATCTGTTTTATAGTTATCACAGTCAAAGATTTTTATAACTTATTAATAAAAGTGTTGTAATTTGAGTGCATGAGAAATAATTCTCCATGGTTGGGAAATGTATAATGTCATGTTAATAAACCGATTTAGTAATGCTTTGGAGTGGAATAGTTGCCAAATGGGATCATTACCTTTGGGTTGCTAAACTGCTAGGGAAACAAAGAAACCTTGTGTATATTAAAGAATTCAGAATGAATTTGCAATGAATGTACCAAGTCTTTAGAACCCTTTCATGACTTTACATTTTAATGTGGCCAAGAAGCAATGCAGAAATTTTAGCAGCTTTTTAAAAGATATTTGTCTGGCAAATTAGATCATTTAAATAGGTTCTTGTATATTCAGTCTGGGTATACCATTCAGATTTAACAAGAATTTTGTATATCCAACATTGTTTGTGGTGTGTGTTGAAAGGGTCCATCACATTCATCCCAGGGGATCACGTGGAGGCAGGCAGGCACAGGAGAAAGATTATTACAAGGTTTATTAGGGGAGCCATATTTGCCCTGGAGATAGAGTGCATGGCAGCCTCCACTATCTAGGTAGCACAGGGTCTGGGGGTAGGAAGTGAGGTAGATGAGAATTCAGGTGGGTCTGGGCAGAGAGAGGGAGGGGCCAGCTGTAAGCCTGGAACTCCAGGGCAGGGTGGAGCTTAGGAACAAAGGTGAGCATAATGCTTGTGTAGTGTGTGTGTGGGGGGGGGGGTGTGGGTGTGGGTGTGTGTGCGCACGTGTCAGTTCTGGAGATTAACCTTGAGGCTTGGATGCTTTTATTTTTTTTTTGAGATATTTTGCTCAAAGCTACTGCTCTACCATTTAAGCCACAGCTGTACTTCTGGCTCATTGGTTATTAACTGGAGATAAGAGTATTATGGTGTTTCCTGCTGGGGCTGGATTGAAACCTCAGCTCCAGTCTCTTGAATATTATAGACATGAGCAACCAACACTCATCTCAACATTTTGTAGCTGAGGAAAAAAATTACATATTGGTCATCTATATCATTTGTTTTGATATATGTATATGCATATTAAATATATAAACATGCCTATGCAACAACTTTCTCTATCAGACTAATTTACCTCATCATGAATATATTCTTGTGCCTTTTACTAAACAATTGTCAGCAAGTTCCATTCTCAGTTCTGCTACCAAGGATTCATTTAATCTATTAGCTTTATATAAATGAAACAATGTACTATTTTTTATTGTGAAAATACTGTACAGAGGGGTTACAATTACATGGACAAGATAATGAGTACATTTTATATCAAATATTGTAGCCTCCTCCTTTGTTTCCCCTTCCCATCCCTTCCCATCCTCCCCCCGCACCCAATTCTCCTCCTCCCCTTCTCCCCCCCCACCAAAGTTGTAAAGTTCTTTTTCGACATAATGACTTGTACATCTCATTGTTGCCAATGTACTATTTTTATGATCTGGTTAATCTCATTTCATAAGAGTGTAAGCTGTACCAATAGTTTAGACGTTTTTGTTTGTGTAAAGAATAACTAACCTTTGTCCTTTGTCCTAGGCTATGTGAAGTACTTCAGTCCTAGAATGTCCTGTCTGATAGGATTATCTGTATTTACGTGGAATTTTGGTTACCAAATAATCCAATAGGATTTATGACAGGAATCTTAATCCATGTGGTATTAATTCCTCCTGCATTTTTTTCCTTCAGAGGAACTGAAGACAAAAATATTCAGTCCATCTCCAGAAAATCTAAAGATGAAACATCATCCCTAGCAGAATAGTTTGAATTATTATTTGAATTACCAGTGTAATGAGAATCATTTTCTCAGTATTACTCTGATGTAGTCTACTATACAAATAAATGATTTTAAAACTCTCTTGACAAATATTTGTTGCATTGCCCACTTTAGAGGACTATTACTATAATAAAAACACTGCCTTTATTTCTCTTGAATAAATATTTAACAGGAGGTATACTGAGACTTCAGACTGTGAGAAATAATATGCTGTGCCAGATTTTGGAAATGTTCGCATACACGTCATTTTATTTGGGGATTCTAATCACAGTTTTGTTAGAATTCTTGATTCTTCTTTCTTTAGATTTGATAATTTTGTAATGTAATGTAATATTTCATTAATCTTTCTACTTCAGTATCCAATTAAATCCAATTTAATGATTTTTCCTGTGAGATATTGAAGTCTGCAGGTTTCTTTTTTAAAATTTTGTCTTAGAGGTTCTATATGACTCCTAATGTCACTCACCCATTCTCTGATTATAATAGTCTCTTATAGTTATCAAACCTGCCTGAAATACCTACTTCAATTCTTTATTAAGAAAATTATCAGCCAGATGCCAGTGGCTCAGGCCTGTAATCTTAGCTGAGATCTGAGGATCACAAGTCAAAGCTAATCCAGGCAGAAAAGTTGGTGAGACTCTTAGCTCCAATTAACCACCAAAAAAAACAGAAGTGGCGCTGCGGTAGAGTGCTTGCCTTGAGCTGAAGAGCTCAGGAACAGCACCCAGGCCCAGAGTTGAGGCCCTACGACCTACAAAAAAAAAATTAAAATTAAAAAATTAAAAATTAAAAAATATATAAAATAATAATAATAATAGGACTGAAGATGTAGCTTGGTAGAAAAGTGCATGCCAATAAAATGTAAGTACTTGAGTTCAACTCCAATCACCATTATAAAAAAGCTTATTTATCCCCCCATTTTCCACATATCTGGTACTTTAGTCATGTCTAAACACAAGTTAGGGATATTGTTAACTTCTTCTGAAGAGCAGTCATTGTTAGACTGGTAGTTAAATCATTAATCAGTTTTTTTTAATTTATTAAAATAGATTTTATGATTCATTTAGCCAGATTTCTGGAAATACCAGGAGCTTTCTCTTTCACTTCATTAACTCCAAACTCTCTTATCCATGGTGGAAGAAGCTAAAAGTCTCAAAAATTTATTTTTCAGCTTTGTAGCTTTGATTATTTCCTTATGTCTCTTGATATTCTCTTCCTATTAATTTTAGACAAAGGTTTCATTAGATAGTATAGACTGGCTTTTTGGTAACTGTCATTATGTAGGATAATTTATAAAAAAGAAATTAAATTTCATTAAAGTTATAATTGACAAATACAAATTTTGTACATTTTAGGGCTTTAAGCTATCTTGATATAATAGAGATTGTAAAATAGTTAACACAATTAAGCTAATTAATATATATATCATCTCACAGTTTGTGTGTGCAAGTACTTTTGATAGTTCATACATAATACCAGTACCACACACTCCATTTTATATACAGACCAATCCAGTTAGCTACCTTGCACTTCTAAGAAATTAGCCACATACATTTACAAATGCAAAGTACACATAGAACTTCTAGGAAATTAGCCATACATACATTTACAAATGAAAAGTAGACTTCAAGTCTTCCTAAGTTTTTCAAACCATGGTTCCAGCACTTAATGCAAAGTTCTTGCTATTTCTAAATAATAGTTTCTAACAAAGCACTTCAGTTTATTTTCACAGAGTGACAGAGAAACAGTTTATAGTTTGAAAACATATAAGAAACAAGGAAGAGTACCTGAGAAATGTCCATGGCCAAAGACTAAAATTTATAAATGAATGTATATAGCCTATAAACTTCTATTCACAATCCTGAGAATGTTAGAACTCTCATTGCTTTTCCCAAGGCTTGAATGGACATTTATATTTTGTGTGAGCTATGATCTTATAATCAATGTAGCTTTGAAATAACTTGTGTGTTACATAAAATAATTTTGGTGAATTTCTGTCGATTGTGATATAGAGCATGTATAATTAAAGCTTACATGGAACTCACATTTACTCAGATTTCCACTCATCCTCCATTTCTAGCAGCATGGATATAAATTAAGGTAGCTTCTTTCAACTACATATTAATTCTAATGCTTTCCAAATCAGGGTTAAATATTTTTATACTTAAAGAAAAATGTTACACTTTTTCACTGAGTAGACAACCATTTTCTTCTGTATTCTCTCCTTTTTATTTATCCCTCCAGAACACTGCCTCTGGAAACACTCTTAACCTTTTACAATATTTACCTCACTTATGGTTCCTTTCACCATTGTTTAACTTCAGCTTATCAATGTATTGATTTCTTTCTCATACACCGGAAAAAATTTTTTCTGATATTTTTCTTAATGTGTTATTTACATAAGGTATTTGAGAATACCTTATGTATTCTCAAATACCTTATGTAAATAAGGTATTCTCAAATACCTTATATTTATGCTATCTAATACTTCTGGGAGAATATATGCCCCAGTTTTCTAAACTATTATTTCTCTATCAATTCTCTATCATTTCCCTTTCATATCAGTAATGAGCAAATTATCATAAAATAAAATGTCCTCTTTATGTTTTTATTATATATAATGACATTGATATTGTGGCAATTGATAATGCTATCTGTCTTTTATATATCCTGCAGCTGTACACAGATTCTACCAAAGAAAATGTAACAGGGAAGGGACTAAAAGGAATGGCTATGTGGTATCCTATATGGACAAATAAAGACCTGCTTGTCTTTTAAGATTTGGCATTCTTTGCTGGAGGGGATGCGGAGAAAGAGGAACCCTATTACACGGCTGGTGGGAATGTACACTTATACAGCCACTTTGGAAAGCAGTCTGGAGGGTCCTCAGAAAGCTAAATATTGACCTCCCTTATGACTCAGACATACCACTTCTAGGCATCTACCCTGAACAACAGGAACCAGTGTACAAGGACACATGCACCTCCATGTTTATTGCTGCACTGTTCACAATAGCCAGGATATGGAAACAACAAAGATATCTCACCACAGATGAATGGATCCCAAAATTGTGGTATCTATACACAATGGAATATTATGCAGCCATTAGAAATGACAAAATAATGGCATTTACAGGGAAATGGATGGAGCTAGGAGAAATCATGTTGAGCGAGGTAAGCCCAAGAGTAAAGAGACAAATGGTACATGGTTTCTCTGATAAGTGGATGTTAAATCCAAAATGTTAGGTGATACCACAAAATTAACATGACTTAAGAAACAAAAGACTTCCACTCATCTGGTCGACCACTACTAAATATCCCCATGCTGCTGGTCACATGTGGTATATATGTGTACACCGGAAGGGAACCAGGAAGACGACACAGAACTAGAGGGAATCAGGGAAAAACATAACAGAGGGACCCATCAGCTGCACTGGACATTGACCAAAATGAACTAAGCAACTTAATGGCAGTGATGGGAGGGAGGGAACAAGTGGGAAAGAAGGAACAGCTGATGCTATGCAAAACAAAAGAAATGTACATACCACCCAATGTGGAAGAAATAACTGTATCTCAAAGCTCGTAGAACTCATAAATGAGACCATGATAGAAAATTTGCTCCAGGAAAGTTAGAATGTGTTTGTGACCTTAACTGAGCATCACTATCCCAAAATACTGTGAAATTTGGGAAATTATGTAACCACTTAATCACAATAAAAAATTTGAAAAAAAAAGATTTGGTATTCTAGCCAGGTGCAGGTAGCTCACGCCTGTAATCTTATTTACTCAGGAGGCTGAGATCTGAGGATTGCAGTTCAAAGCCTGCCTGGGCAGGAAAATTTGTGAGGCTCTTTTTTTTTTTAATTTATTTACCACCACCCACCCTTCCCTGCCCCCCCATCCCCTGCACCACGCCAAAGTTGTATCCCTATTTAAACAATTTGTTTTTTTTCCTTCCCCTCTACAAATTATAGCAACATCAAATACAGTGAAAACAGGAGTTATACTGTGGGGGAGAGACATACAAAGCAACAAAGAAATCATCTTATAAATATGACAGACAAAATAACAAGCAAGAAAAAACATTTGAGTCCTTAACTTGGGGTTCATTTTGCTTAACATCATCTTATCTGACCTTTTTTGCTTATTGCAAATAAGAGAAACCATGGGACCTATGTTTCTTTAGGCCTGGCTTACTTCACTTAATATAATTTTTCCCAAGTCTTTCCATTTCTTAACAAATGGGACAATGTCATTCTTTCTGATGGAGGAATTCTATTGTGTATATATACCACATTTTCTTGATCCATTCATCTACTGAGGGGCATCTGGGTTGGTTCCATATCTTAGCTATGGTAAATAATGTTGCAATAAACATAGTTGTGCTGGTAGCTTTAGTGTGGTCTTTTTTGTAAACATTAGGGTAAATGCCCAAAAGTG
>NW_012267219.1:21024525-21091673 GCF_000151885.1 Dipodomys ordii | reverse complement strand
ACCACATTTTCTTGATCCATTCATCTACTGAGGGGCATCTGGGTTGGTTCCATATCTTAGCTATGGTAAATAATGCTGCAATAAACATAGTTGTGTTGGTAGCTTTAGTATGGTCTTGTTTGTGATCATTTGGGTAAATGCCCAGAAGTGTAAGACACTTATCTCCAATAAATCATTCAGAAAACTGGAAGTAACACAGTGGCTCAAGTGGTAGAGTGCTAGCCTTGAGTGGAAGAGCTGAGGGACAGCGTTCAGGCCGAGTTCAAGTCCCATGACTGATGGAAAAAAAATTGGCATTCTGGTGAGTTTATTCCTCTACCCTGTCATCTTCTCCCTCATATCTTTGAATGTGCTTCTTTTTGTATATCAACTCAATAGTATGTTTTAATAGACTCTTGACAGATTGCTGATAAATACCACATTCTAATACCTAATACTAAATATACCATCTTATGATCATTCACTCTTCTCATTCTGTTGTATTGTCCGCAAGTTTGGCCTATCCAATCTACAACAATATATTTGCTTATCTTACAGTGTATGGTTAGCTTTGTCTCAGAAGAACGCTGAAGGTGACTTGAAAGGAAGGAATTAAAACATTTATATATTCTAGTCCTTTTCTTACTTTGGGATTTCCAACGTGCAGCCACATTCATTTACTGACTGTTATAGTTCTTATCACTTGCCTCTTCACATTGTATTTTCTCTTAGAATCTGGCAACCATTTTCTCCTCTTTTGTCTTAGACTGTTTGTAGTCTCCTCCAGCTATTACCAACTCTGTGGCTAGATCTCTTATAGTTTCCACAAACACTCTATTAAACTCCTTTCAAATTACCAGTTCAAGTATGCCATCTGTTTCTTCTCAGGGCACAGGGAGACATGACACTATTCATAAATCTATGAATTTTTATTCTCAGACATTGAGTTTTAGTATTTTTCCTTATCAAATGATCCCTTTCTATCTACCATGCCCTGTGATTATTAAATGGATCTTAATCACCCAAGCATCTTTACCTAAGTGGTCAAAATGAAGCAAATGTAGAAGCTGCCCTTCAATGGGAGAAAGATTTAGTTTTAATAATCTGTGCCCTTTTATCTCCTTATACACATTCTTAACTCATTTATTTTAACAATTATATTTTCTGTCAAACACTAAACTCTCATTTCTTTGTGGGGCCTGAAAATATATAGAACCCGTTCTTTGGATTCTTTCCCTGAATTTTAATTTTCTTGCCCATGTATTAATGGTATTGCTTATATTGGCAAAAATAAACATGGAAAAAGAACAGAGTTTCATTCCTGGTAGAAAATTAGCAGTGTGTGATAACTATCATCAGCCTTTACAGTAAACATTCAATGAACATGTGTTTTCAACCATACTTGCAATTGTATTCATTCTCTTTTGCAAAATTTGTCTTTCTAGATAGTGGACATTAAATATGTAGGCACTATAAATTGAAATTAATGAACCTGCTAATAGCCACATCAAGAGTGTTCAACAACAACAACAAAAAAAGAATGTTCAACATCTCTGGCCATAAAAGAAATGCAAATCAAAACAACATTGAGCTACCACATCACTCTAGTTAGAATGGCTATTAACAAGAAAACTAACAGAGAAAAATGCAGGGTTGCAACCAAAACACAACTCTACTACACTGTTTGGTAGGAATGTAAACTTGTTTCCATTACTTTGGAAAGCAATGTGAAGGTTCCTCAAAATACTAAATTTAGAACCTCCCTATCACCCAGCAATTCTACTCCTGGGCATTTATCTAATAACACATAAGCAATGCCACACTAAAGCCACCAGCACAACTATGTTCATTGCAGCTAAGATGTGGAATCAAGCAAGATGTCCCTCAGTAGATGAATATATCAGAAAATGGAATTCTATTAACCCATCAGAAAGAATGATAATGCTCCATTCATAAGGAAATAGACTTGGAAAAAATTATGCTAAGCAAAATAAGCCATATCTAAAGAAACATAGGTTGCATGGTTTCCCACATTTATTGTAAGTAAAATATGCCTATAAATCTAAAAGTAAACACAGTGGATGGTCAATGCATAAAAAATTACACTGACACATGATAAATTATATAAGTCTCTGGGCATTCACAAAGGGTAAGAGTAAAGGATGACATTGTTAGGACATTGTTAGCACATAAGTGCTATGTGCATCTGACCATACAAAATAATATTTACCAAAATGAACCTCAGGAAAGGGAAACAAGAAATTTTTATATTAACTTTGTTGCTGTGTTTTTTAGTTTTTTATTGTGAAAATACTGTTCAAAGGGGTTATAGTTACATGAGCAAGGTAATGAGTACATTTCTTATCAAGCATTGCCGCCTCCTCATTTGTTTTTCCAGTACCATCCCTTCACTCCCCCCTCCTCAACTATAATCCCTCACCCCCACCCCACACCCCCTGCCAAAATAGTAAAGTTCGTTTTTCGACATAGCTTCTTGTACATCTCATTATTTCAATGGGCAATCTGTATCCCTATTTAAACAATTTCTATTTTCCCTTCACCTCCCCAAATTATACCAACATTAAATACAGTTTAAAAAAGGGGGGTTATACCGTGGGGGAGGGACATACAAAGCAACAAAAAAAATTACATGGTACCTTATAAATATGTTAGAAAAAATAGCAAGGAAATAAAAAAAAAAACACTTGTGTCCTTATCTTTGGGTTCATTTCGCCTAACATCATCTTATCAGACCTTTTCTGCTTGTCTCAGACATATACTAGTTATTGCATATAAGGGAAACCATGGGACCTATTTTACTTTGGGCTGGCTTACTTCACTTAATATAATTTTTTCCAAGTCTTTTCACTTTCTAATAAATGGGGCAATGTCATTCTTTCTGATGGAGGCATAGAATTCCACTGTGTATATATACCACATATTCTTGTTCCATTCATCTACTGAGGGGCATTAGTGTGGGTTCCATAGTTGTGCTGGTAGCTTTAGTATGGTCTTGTTTGTGATCATTCGGGTAAATGCCCAAAAGTTGGCTTGCTGTGTAAAAGGGGAGCTCTATGTGGAGTCTTTGGAGGAACCTCCATACTACTTTCCAAAGTGGTTGAACAAGTTTACATTCCCAGCAACAATGCAATAGGGTTCCCTTCTGGCCACATCCCTTCCAGCATCTTATCAAGCATTGCCGCCTCCTCATTTGTTTTTCCAGTACCATCCCTTCACTCCCCCCTCCTCAACTATAATCCCTCACCCCACCCCACATCCCCGGCCAAAATAGTAAAAACAGCACTTAGAAAGTGGCAAAACTTGCCATGCTCCTGAATTGGAAAGATCAACATCGTGAAAATGGCGATACTTCCCAATACAAATTCAATGCAATACCAATCAATATTCCAACCTCATTCTTCAAGGAAATAGAAGAGGCATTCCAAAAATTCATATGGAACAATAAAAGACCCTGAATAGCCAAAAGGATCCTTAACAGAAACAACAATGCTAGGGGAATATCAATACCAAATTACAAACTCTATTACAAAACCATAGTAATCAAAACAGCTTGGTACTGTCACAAGAAAAGACCTCAGAACCAATGGAATAGAATTGAAAACCCAGAAATGAACCCACAGACCTATAGCCATCTAATCTTCGATAAGGGAGCTTAAAAAAAAAAAGAAGAAGAAAGACAGCCTCTTCAGTAAATGGTGGTGGCAAAACTGGTTAATCAGCTGTAGAAAACTAAAGCTAGATCTTTCTATATCACCCTGCACCAGAATCAACTCCAAATGGATCAAAGACCTTGGAGTCAAAGCAGACACTCTGTAAACATTACAGGATGAAATAGGAGAAATCCTAGGTCTCCTTGGCATAGGCTGAAATTTTCTTAATAGAGACCCAGAAACACAACTAATCAAAGGAAGGTCAGACAAGTGGGATTGCAGGAAGCTACAGAGCTGCATAACAAAAGACATAGCTAGTAAGATCAATAGAAAGCCCATAGATTAGGAGAAGATCTTCACTAGCCATACAACTGACAAGGGTCTCATATCTAAAATATACTTGGAACTCAAAAAATTAAATCCCCCAACAACAAATCCTCAAAGAAACAACTGCCCAATAAATAAGTGGGCTAAAAACTTAGAGACTTCTCTGAAGAGGAAATAAGAATGGCCAATAGACACATGAAGAAATGCTCAACATCCCTAGCCATAAAAGAAATGCAAATAATAAAACTGCATTGAGATTCTACCTCATCCCAGTTAGAATGGTGCGGGTGGGATGGAGCTGGGAGAAAAATGAGGTAGAGGATCACAAGTTTGACAAGAAATGTTCTCACTAGCTGTTTGTGTAACTGTAACCCCTCTGTACAGCACCTTGACAATAAAATTACATTTAAAAAAGGAAAAAAAATGTTCAAGAAAAGAAAATAAAAGGTAGCACCAAAAAAGGTAAAATTTCACATCTTAATGTGAAAGTATAAAATCAACTGAATAAAGACTGAAATCTTGCAGCCTTTCACATGCCTTTGGAGAAGCTGTCTTCTGTCCTTTCTATGAACTTATTGTCTGTTCTTCCCCATGACTCTTGATTCTTGTCATATGGTTCTTGTGTTCTTCCAGGAATACTCCCAGATCAGGGCCTTTGCTATTTTCCCTGCTGTCTGAAATAGAGCTACTCCCACACATATTTGTGACTAATTCTTTTTCTTTAAACATTTTCCCTGAGTCAAATTTTTTTAATGTCACCCACTTTTCATTACAGCGTCATCATGCTGAATAGTCTCAGTCTTTATTAACTTCCAGTAATTTTCCTGTCTAAAACTAGTAGAAGTTCTAGGATGTGCAATGTCTGACCTATTTGAAGTGTTTTATTTATCTAAGTTTTAAAAATCTTTTCTTTGCTGAATATAAGGCTTTTTAATCTTTTTAGCTGATATGTGTAAGCAGCCTAGAACAATTCCTGACACCTATTAGCTAGCCAATACATTTCATAAAATGAATTTTAAAAGAGAATGACCATCAGTTTGATTATTACAGACTTTAAAATAATTTATTGTAGGAAGATATGGAAGGTTGGCCTGATAAATAGTCATATACAAGCAAATGATTCTTAAACATGTCTTGTTAGAATAAGGCAAAATGTGTTCAGAGAATTTGGTACCCTTGTAAAACTGTAAGTGAAAGTTAAATGAATCTACAGGCTATAGAGAAGCTTCTCTGTGTATAGTAATGCATAAATATTACTACCCAAAACAGTGACTTGACATTCATGAAGGAAATGCCACTGAAATATATTCCATGTGTACTCTACAAGTTTGGAAAAGATAGGTGCATTTGTTTATTAATTTTCATTTTGTGTAATGCAAACTACTTAAAAAACCAAATTATAATGGTTACTCTCTGCATTATTTCAAAAATATTCATATAAATTAGCACTTTGTCTTGTAAATCTGAATAAAAGAAGAAATGCAAAGTAGCACAATGTGAAGTTTCAATCATCAATTGGTAGTTTCTCAGTCTGTACATTCAGTACCATGTGTTTCAAATCATAAAGTAACTGCTCTGCACCAAGCAGAACATTTCTGAGTGTCAAATTCTGTCTCCATCTCTAACCTCTGTCTATCCAGGTTCTCCCAGGAGTGTACCTTACCACCTGCCTACTCTGGAATTGGCAAGCTAAAACAAATTCAGGCTCAGCAGAACCCACAGGAGATATTTCCTTCCTGTGGAAATATCTGAATAAAAACATAAGCCAGTCTTCCAGCAGCTTTAGATATGATCTGAGCCTTTGGCATAAAAGAAGGGCAGCTTACATGGCCAGCACCTTGATACCAATGAGGGACATAGAGTCTTAGTTTGGAAGACAGACCACTTCCAGACTTGGAGCAGAGCATCTCTGCTTTGCTTTATTTCTATGCTCCTACACAGGAGACATCTTTTTTAAGAGCTTCAATTAAAAAATAAATAAAGACTATTATCAAGTCTTATTCTTTACAGATAAAGGGCCAAAATTCCAAAGAGTAGAGAGAGCTTCATGACTTGGGAAAAAGTGAACATTTTCTGTTGTGATTAATTCAACCATGAAGCCATTTCTTATACTACAGTCTAAGTCTTGGAAAGCTTCTTCAGATTTCTTGAGAATAATGACACAGAGCCAATGAAAATGTTGGGAAAAATCTATAGAATATATAGTTTTAAAAATATGAAATGAAAGACATTTTGGGAAAGGAGAGCTAAAACCAAAGCTATGATGTAAAAATAATTATTCAAATATATGGGTAATTTCACATCTCAGGGGTTGAACTGTTTAGTATTTCAACTCTCTCCTTGATCTGTCTGTTGCAAACAGAAAATGACTTTCAAATTGTAATACATCTTCCCCAAGAAAACATTATTTTTTCTCAAATCTCCCTTCCTTAGTTCTTTCTTAGCTCTGTTAAAAAGGTAGACATAAAGTTTATAAAAAATATTAACCATGAATCTAGTTTCTGTATTTCTTAGTATCTTTTGAGAATATATGAACAGATTCTGAGAATAAAATTATACATTATGTCACATATAAATTGTGTCTATTTTCACTTACCTAATTCAAATTTAATTCAAACCCCACAAACTAAACACTAGCTAAGTTCTTAGCTGTCATTATTCTGACATTTATTTTCCAATTTATTGATTTTGAGGCAAACTGGGCTAGCCTCAAACTAAAAATCTCCGTCCTCCTGCCTCTGACTCACAAATGCTGGAATTACAGGTGTACACTACCTCTCATCAGGACTACTCATTCATAACATTAATAAATAGTATTATTAATTATCTCACAAATTATTTTAATGTTCTAGGCTGTATTTATCTTTTGGTCCCTGTTGGGTCTTATTGATTTATAAAGCCTGCTGACTTCACAGAAATACAATCTTTACAGTACATGCTTCTCTTATTCGTGATAGCACTGGCATCTAAGTTAGCATAAGATGACAGTAGGTATTCTCAATAGCTATTGAACAAAATGAAAAGGAAAACAACAAAATCAGGCCATAAGGGACAAAACCATGGTTTCCTATATTGATATTACTATTTTCTATCTTTTTCATAGTTATTTTGTGTAATTTTTCACAAAAACAAGTTAAGCGCTCTTAGAATTGGCAAGTTTGGAAATTCTACGAAAGTGATTATCATGTGCTAGAGTGGTTGACACTCAAAACTAATACTTGATTTTTATTTAGTGGTTGACTAAAACTAATACTTGATTTTTTTTGCACCACTCCTGGGCATTTATTCAATGGACCACAAAGAAGACCACACTAAAGCCACCAGCCCAACTATGTTCATTGAAGCATTGTTTACCTTAGCTAAGATGTGGAATCCAGATGTCCCTCAGTGGATCAATACATTAAGAAAATGTGATATGTATATATATATATATCACATTTCCATTGTATATTTATATATGTATGTATACATATATATATAATACAATTCTACTCATCCATCAGAAAGAATGTCATTGCAGTTTTTGTAAGGAAATAGATAGATTTGGGGAAAAATGTATTAATCAAAGTAAGCCAGATACAAAATAATAGATTGCATGGTTTCCCTCATTTTTTGTGACTACAACATGCCTATAAATCTACAAGTAAACCCAATGGATGGTAAAAGATAAAACATTACACTTGGACCTGATAAATTAAACAAGACTAAATATTCACACAATGAGGCCAAAGGAGTATATTCTTGGGAGAGGCTCACAAGGACTTAATAGCTATTTGCATACGACCCCATAAAATTTGCTTATCAAAATGAACTCCAAGAAATGGTAACAAGAGGTTTGTTTATTGTACTGTTTCCATTTCTCATTTTTCCCTTTTGTTGCTGTTTTTTTATTTTTTTAGTTCTTTATCCTTTGTCTTGTATGTAAGTTTATCTGATTAGGGGAAGGGAAGGGATAAAACAGAAACAAGGGGACCAAGGGTAAATTAATTCAGCAGTGATACTCAACTAGACATTATTCTGGAAATGAACTATACAACTTGAGGGGCAAAGGGTTGGAAGGGAAAATACTGGGGAAAATGAGGGAGGGTGTGACACTGTTCAAAAGGAAATGTATTCATTGCCTGACTTATGTAACTGTAACCGCTCTCTACAATAAAAATTTACAAGAAAAATTTAAAGAAAAAGAAAAGCATTTTCTACTAGTAACTTCTTCATCTCTTTTCATGTTTTCCTTTCACAGGGGATAATATATAGTGTAAGTCAAAATAATATCTTTTAAGATCTCAGAATTTTTGCTGTGATTTTATTGTTTTAATTATATTAAACATACGCTAGTAGTAATTTCAATACATTTGCATAGTGCATCTGTTCATTTCAGGAGGGTTGACGCCAATTGGTAAATAACTCTAAGCAATAGACAGTTGCCACAATATATGCAGAGTTGAACAAAGGTTAAAATGACAATATTTTTTTCAAGATTTGAAACTGAAATGCTTCATTCCTTTTCAGCACTGCTTGTGTTCACAAAGTAACCTGTTAAAGGTTTCATAGCTATCTACTGATGTAAAGGAAGTCATGACCTAGAAAGGAGTGAAGGGCTCTGTTGAAAATCTAGCATCTCAAAATGGAATTCTATGCTTGTATCATAAAGAATGACATTTCCCCATTTTTAAGGAAATGGAAAGTCTTGTAAAAATGTGTATTAAACAAAGTAAGCCAGACCCAAAGAAACATAAGCTGCATGGTTTTCCTCATTTGTAACAACTAGAATATGTCTAGGATATTCTTAGGAGCAGATCATTGTGGCTCAATAGCTATTTGCACATGACCATATAAAATGATGTTTACTGAAATGAACTCCAAGAAATGGAAACGAAAGTTTTTTTTTTCAGAGCACTGTTTGCAGTTATTTCTTTTTCTTTCTTTATTTTCCTTTGATTTATTCCCTGTTGTTATAGGGTTGTTTTTTTTTAATTTCCATACCCTTTGTCTTGTATATAAGTTTCTCTGATTTGGGGAAAGGAGGGGAAATTCACAGAAACCATGGGACAAAAGGTGAACCAATTCAGCAGTGATACTCAATAGACACTATTTTGGAAATGAATTTTACAAGCTGGGGGGAGGAGGTTGGAAGGGGAAACAATGGGAGGAAATGAGTTTAAAAAGAAATGTACTCGGGCTGGGAAGGTGGCTCAGTGGTAGAGCACTTGCCTTGTATGCATGAGGCCCTGGGTTCGATTCCTCAGCACCATGTAAACAAAAAGAAAAAAGCCAGAAGTGGTGCTGTGGCTCAAGTGGTAGAGGGCTAGCCTTGAGCTGAAGAGCTGAGGGACAGCGCCCAGGCCCAGAGTTCAGGCCCTACGAACAGACCCTCCCCCCAAGAAAAAGGAAATGTACTCATATGACTTATGCAACTTTAACTTCTCTGTACATCACCTGTACAATAAAATTTACATTTAATAAAATCTAGTGTGTGTATATAAATATATGATTGTTCTAGATTAATCCACTGCTCTCCATCTCTCTTAGCAATGTAATTATGATCTCCTAAAATTGTTTCCACATTACAGATTATTCTTGGTAAATCTAGACACTTTAAGACTTTTTATTTCTGGCCTCATTCAGACAAGTGATGTTTGCTAGCCTATCTCCAACTTGGTCTTCAGCATCACAGAAAATAGGATAGATGTAGCCACCTATATTCTACTTCAGCTTAAACTGTTATCTTTTTAATTCTGGATACATTACTACTTTATGGTCAGTATGTTAGGATTTGAGTTTTATATATATACTATTTCCTTTCAATGTGATAGGTATAATTAGAGCTTTGCTGATTATTATTTCTCCATCTGAAATCTTACCCCAGGTTTGTGGAGGCTGTTCAAAATTTTCACTTGAAACCTTGATAATTAGTCTGAAATAGCGTAATACATATATATCCCTCTTTTACCAACTGAAGGCAAAAGATAATTCTCATGGATCATTAGATCTTTTAACACTTTTAACACTTCAAAGACAAGAGGGAGATGTTTTGATCCTATAAAAAAGACATATGAGAGTGTCTTACTTCAGGTGCTATGAAACATCACCACAGATCATGTGTCCTAAGCTGAAGTATTAGTGTTTCATATTTCTGCAAACACAATGAAAGTCAAAGATGGATGCATAAGAATATCTAGAATCTGGTAAAATCCTGATTTCTGGCTTAGTAATTGTGGTTTTCTCATTGATTCCTCTAGGGCAGAGACCAGAAATAGGGAATCTGTCCTTTCAGTTTTTAAAAGCATGAATCAGGTGAGAATCATAATGTGGAATTAGAAGGGATACAAATATTAACCCAGAACCAAGGGCTTTTCATTTTGACACATGAATGTTACAAATAATTAAGGAAGCAAATTGTTCTTTCTCCATGTTCCTCTTTATAAAATGTCAGTGGTAAAATGGTACTAAATGTTAAACAACTACAACAACCAAAACTTGTACACAAAGTGTATTTGTATAGCCTATGCAGAATACTAACTAGAAAGAAAAAAATGGTAATTTTGGATTATTTTTATACTTTTTTCTTTAGTTGCTTGAATAAATGTCCTTTAAAATTTTGCCCATGTCAAAATTTCAGAAAGTGGATACTTAAATAAAATAGGTCTTAGGTTTTAAATCTCATTCTTTCTAATTTGACATCAAGTCAAACCAAATATAAAGGTAGTTACAATAGGCAACCTATGAATAATGCATGGGACAATTTAAATTTCCTTTTTCAGAAAATTGTTAAATGAACACATCAAAGTAATCACCTAACTATAGATCCTGGTCATATTGTTTTAATGACACCTATTCAAAATTTATTTTGAACATGACTAGTTTCACACCAAGTGACTGGGTAATGCAACAGCCCACCTGCAGAAAGTTCTGGCCACATAAATCTCTCAGCCAGAACTTACTTCCCATTCACTTTTAGAAGCAATTTAAGCATTGATTTTGCTGCTTAAAAGCAGCTTGAGTTCCAGAAGCACAGATGTCTAATTTTTATGTTGCATTTTTTTATGATTGTGGTTCAATTTATGGGCTTCTGTGCACAAATTCTCAATTTCATTTTTGGAGAAATGAACAAAGAAAATTTGAAGGACCAGGTGTGTCTGTGTATCTGTTTTAAATAGTGCCTTGTTAGTTTGAATAAGCTTCTGGTTAAATTCAGATCTCATTAATTATTTGGAAGTCAGCATATCATAAAAACTTGCAATGTGTTTCTATGCCTGATAGCTATACCAGAATATTTGCTTAAGAAAATTATAGCATGATATTTTAAAGAAATATGAAACTTAGCTTTATTTTTAATCAAAGATTATATATTCACAATAATCTGTAGTGTTAATAAAATTATACACACATTTTAATTAGATACATCTGTGAAATTGGAAAAGAGCAACTACAAAGTTTAATCCTAAAATGGTTTCTATATTGGAGTAATAGAACCAAACTAGAAACAAAATTGTTCATTTTATCAGAATTCACTACTCTAAGCCTGGTGCTGGTGGCTCATGCTTGTAATACTAACTACTTGGGAAGCTGTGAGCCTTGAATTATAGTTCAAGGCCAGCCAGGGCAGAAAAGTCCACAAGACTCTTATTTCTAATTAACCACCAGAAAAGCAAGTGGTGTTGTGGCTCAAATTAATGCAGTGCTAGCTTTGAGCAAAAAAAGCTCCAGTGTCCAGGTCCTGAGTTCAAGCCCATGATTTACCCCCCCCCCAAAAAAAAGAAAAAACAAATTTACTACTCTATATTTCAAACTAAATAAAATATTATCACATTGTAACTAAGCTACCAGGAAGTAAATCCCCATTCTCATTCAAGACTTGAAGACACAATCTGGAGATGGCAAGTCTAAGTTTGGACTTGATATGAAGTTAAAGATTTAATAAATATCGGATTCATAGCATTTCTATTTTTAATGTTTTGCATTCGTGCCTAATTCACATCAGAGTTCTAGTTTTATTTTCTGTGTTGAGAAGCAGAAGTTGAGTTTTTAAAAATATATATACATGGAATATCAAAGAAAATGTGAATATGGGAAATGACATTACCTTGTGCACGTGGCATAAATGACTACTAATAGCTAATAGCAAGTTGCCTAAGAGCCAGTAGACATGTATTTTTTGCTAACACTTGTGAACTTCATTGCTTCTAGATTGGTTTTGGGAGTTAAGACCACTGATGTCTATATATTTGAGATAGAAGTGCGGGGGGGCTCTAATCGGGGTCCACTTAAATGCAGTAACATCATATAATTACACAACTGGATGTTGTACTCAATGATAGATGTAAAGACTCTTACTGAACATTTGTTAATATTATGAAATATCATGATAATATTTAGAAAATAATATTATATTTCTAAGAAATATTTGGAAAAAATAAGATGTATTTTTGGTAATAGTTATTGATGTAATTGATTATGATGGCTTTTTTAAAAAAAGTCTTAAAGGCAGATATCTCTTTCATTTCTAGTTCTCCAAATCTCTGGTGGTCCTTTTTATTTCAAGGGAGATCAAAGAAGAGTAGCCCCAAATTCCCGAGTAATAAAGTATAGAATCTCAAGGATAAAACTTATTCGTTGCTTTGCTAAATTACTTTACTCCACAGACCCATTTTGTCAATTGATGGGATCTTTTATATCCTTAATTCATTAATTCTGGCCAGCATTCATGCAAATTTTATCCAATGGGTCTCTGTAATTCTGATAAATGTTTCAAGGGAAAAATCTATGCATGGGTCTTCCACTCAAGAGGACACATTTCTTACATCATATTAAATGCACCCAGAAATATTTGCTAGAATTCTTTTAAAAGCATGTTTTTAAGCATTGAAAAACTTAGATCAGGGTTTTAATATCATAGATTTCAGGATATAACATTTAGAATAATGAATATTCAAACTAATTACTTAACACTTATTACAGATTTTATATGGCAATATTGTAGTTTAGGAAAAGAGAAATTATTTGTAAGTATTGCAATCTCTATGTCAGAGCTTACAATTGAGTTGGAGGGGAAATAACATTTCTCAGCAGATAATTTAACAAGATAAATATCAAATACCAAAAATATATTTCAGATCACACTATGAATGGGGATTTAACAACAATAGAATTACACTGCACTTATACTATGGGCATGTCTGTTTAAGAAATATCTGTTAAATATTAGGCTGCTCATAGTAACTTAACGTTTTGTATCTTCTGTAAATTTTCTGATGTATACTTTTTAAAATATTTCTTCAAGCCCAGTGCTGGTGACTTACACCTGTAATCGTAGCTACTCAGGAGGCTGAGATCTGAGGATCACAGTACAAAGCCAGCTCAGGCAGGAAAGTCTGTAAGACTCATCTCCAATTAACCACCAGAAAACTGGAAGTGGTGCTGTGGCTCATGTGGTAGAGCACTTGCCTTGAGCTGAAGAGCTCAGGGACAGCAGCCTGGCCCAGAGTTCAAGCCCCACAACTGACAAAAATTCTTCATGCAAGTTTCACAATTTTGTAACAAACTGTAAATAGGCAGATCCATTAGTACTTTTAATATTTTAAAAATAAATAAGCAACCCAGATGTTCCTCAGTAGATGAATGGATCAAGAAAGTGTGGTATATATACACAATGGAATTCTATGCCTCCATCAGAAAGAATGACATTGCCCCATTTGTTAAGAAATGGAAAGACTTGGAAAAAATTATATTAAGTGAAGTAAGCCAGGCTCAAAGAAACATAGGTCCCATGATTTCCCTTATTTGCAATAACTAGTATATGTCTGAGACAAGCAGAAATGGTCAGATAAGTTGATGTTAGGTGAAATGAACCTCAAGATAAGGATTCAAATGTTTTTTTTCTTTCTTTCTTGAGATTGTTTCTAACATATTTATAAGATGATTGCTTTTTATGTCCCTCCTCCACAGTATAACCCCTGTTTTCACTGTATTTGATGTTGGTATACTTTGTGAAGGGGAAGGGAAAAAACAAATTGCTTAAATAGGGATACAGGTGGGCCCATTGCAACAATGAGATGTACAAGACATTATGCCGAAAAAAGAACTTTAGAACTTTGGCGGGGGATGGGGGTGATGAGAGGGCAGGGATGGTAAGTGAAACAAAGGAGGAGGCAACAATGCACTCATTACCTTGCTCATGAAATTGTAACCCCTCCGTACAGTATTTTCACAATAAAAAACTTATTAATAATAATAAAATAAATAAATAACCAACCAATCTCAGAGACACAAACAGCGCATGTTTTTTTCTCATATGCGGAAGCTAGATTTAATGTATACTGGAACATAGTAAACAATACAGGACTCTAGACATTCACACCGTAAGAGCAAAAGAAGATATTTTTAGGAGAATAAGAATAAAAATAATCATTTTATTTGAAATAAAAAATAACCAAGAAAAGTTAATCATAACTAAATAATTATAGAGTAAGAGCTGTACTTTTACTTTGTGTAGTGACCAAGACATCTTCTCTTAGAAATAAAAGCTAACAATCAGTCTTCATATGATTCTATATCATAGAAGGAAGGTTGGCTAAGCAAAGCTGTAACTTTGAAGGCAAAGAGTCCTCTAACAGAGTTAAAACTCAAGCAGAAAAAAAATGTAGAATATTCTTGCTTCCAGTAAGTCTTATTTCCTCTCAGAATCTACTCACAATGCAAATTAAAAGAATACAAGGAATCTTCACAGCATTAGTCCTTCCATTTGAACATGTTTCACTCCATTGCTAACATATCTAGTTCACAATGCATAATAATGAATGTAAATGGCAATCGATTTTATACATTCAATAGCCAAAAGAATTAAGTCAAATCTTTTTGTAGCCTATGAGACTGTAGTGCTAAAGGAAAGCACCATAAAACTCTCTTTCCTGTATTAGGTTCATTTGTTCTCCTTTCTTATTCAAGCTAGTCAACATTATTTCATGCTATTTCATTTAGCTATCATATTGTGAATTAATGTTGTTCTCTTAAAGTTGTGCAGTGTGACATTCCCTTTCATTCTGTACAATATTGTATTAGTTTTTCTCAGTTATTTTGCTTACCTCTTATTACTGGGAACTCTTATTGTACATTGATGAAAACAGTGTGAAAGCCAAGCCAATACTGTTTTTCCCATATTCCTATTCCGACATGAGAATATTTTGTCGGAAAGCTATTTAACACAGACAAGAAATAATAACCTCTGTAAAATATGGTAGTGCCTATAAAATTTCATTTTTCATATTAGTATTAGAATAACTATTTTATATTCTTTGGAAAGTTGCCTCCCATCTTTTGTAATTATCTAGTCAATACAGAAAAACAAAACTAGCAATTACCTTCAATTTCCTAGCTTATAATTTATTATTTCAATAATCACATTATTGTTTGACTAACACAATTGATTTACATTTGAAAATTAAAACTAAACTTTAGTTAGAAATAGTTAGCATTTACTGATAGTATACACTCATTCCTGCTTCCTGTCATGGTTTCCTTCTATGTTTCTTAAACATTTTCCCTTTGTTTTTTGTTTGTTTGTTTTTCTTTTTCTTCCTCACACACATACAATTTCACTAAGATATCTCGGATTTCTTTGAATTCACCTTTCAATTGCTATCAAGCACATGGAATACTTAATATTTTGAGTAGCCTGACAATTTCTAAATTAGTGTCTTGAACCCACAGCTCTCTCCACATGAAATCATTTGAATGATTAACAAAAGTAGCAGATGTATATTCTGAAAAGTCTGGATTTCCTCTTCCTCCCACATACGTGTTTCTTTACTGGCCAGTTGGTCAGGCTAGAAACTATATGCAACTTATATATGAGATTGAAGCCTTCAGAGAGCCTGACCATTTCAAATAACTTCTGCTACTTTCATTCTAACCTAAGCTACCAACATCCTTCCTGCATTTTCCTTCAAGGAAGTTGCAGCTATTGGCTGTCCTTCCTCTTTAATCACCTTTAAAGGTCTTAATACAGTAATTGGAGATAAAATGTGATCACCTTGATAGTTCCAGAAAAATATATGAGAAAACTCAAATCCTTGCATAATAAAGACTGTCAGCCTACTAGATATAGAAAGAATTCACTGCAGCCTAGAAAAGATCAAATATCGGGAACTCATACCTGTCACATTAGATTCTGAAAATTTGGAAGGCTTCCTCTAAGATTTTGAACAAGAAAAGAATTATATCCATGCTCTTTATATTCAGTGCAGTGCTAGGAGCTTTAGCCAGAACAATTAAATATGAAGAAGAAAATACACACATCTAAACAGAAAGTAACAAAATTATCTTTGTTATGTGATACATAGAAAGTCCAACAGAATATATGAAAAAGCTGTTAGAACTAATAAATGCTCGTTACAAAGTCAATGTGCCAATGTAAAGAAACTCACAGTGACCTATCAGAAAATTGAATTAAGAACCCATTCCCTTTTACAGAACTCTTAAAAAATAAAATACTTAGGAATACATTTGGCAAAGGAAGTGAATGATCTGTGCATTTAAAATCTGTAAATCATTCATGGAAAAAATTGAAAAAGATATAAATGAATGTGAAGATATTCATGGTCATATACTCGAATAGTTAGTATTGCATGGATATCCATATCAGTTCAACCAAAATTTCAGTGGTATTTTTTTCACAGAAATAGAAATAATTCTAAGATTCAAATTGAACTACAGAGTATTCCACATAGCCAAGGCAATTTTTCAAGAAAATGAGCAGATAGGCTCATCATAACTCTGGTTTTCCAAATCTACTACAAATATACAAAAAACAAAATAGCTTGGATCTGGTATAAAAAGAGACATACAGATAAAGACAATGGAACACAGTGGAGAACCCAAAACTAAATATACATGTTAAATAAACTAATTATGGCTAATTAATCTCTGCCAAAGCACACAATGGGTAAAGGATAAGTGACAATGGAAAAACAGATTATACATATACAGAATAATAAATCTGTCACTTTATCTGACACTATCTATTAAAAACTAGCACAGGGGCTGGGAAGGTGGCTCAGTAGTAGAGCTCTTGCCTTGCATGCATGAGGCCCTGAGTTCGATTCCTCAGCACCACATAAGTAAAAAAAAGCAAAAAGCCGTAAGTGGCACTGTGGCTCAAGTGGTAGTGCTAACCTTGAGCTGAAGAGCTGAGGGACAGCACCCAGGCCCAGAGTTCAGGTCCCATGACCGGACCAAAAAAAAAAAACTAGCACAAAATGGGATAAAAATTTATAACTAAGTTCTGAACCTGTAAAAATCTGTTATAAGAAAACGTATGGAAAATAGTCCTTGACAATGATCTGAACATTGATATTTTGTCTGTAAGCCCAGAAGCACAAATGTGAATGGCCACCACTATTATGTAGAGATTCTTCAAAACTAAAAATATAGAATTACCATGTGATACAGATCCCATTTCTGGGTACTAACTAAAAGAAGTGAATTTAGTATAGTGAATAGGCATTTGTATCTTCATATGTATATCTACATTGTTAATAATAGCCAAAGTTCTGAGTCATCTTTAGTGTCCAATTAAACAAGTGAAATTGGTATTAAAAAATGAAAAAAAATCCTCAAACCAACAAAACATCATTATTGACAACCCATGGGCAAACCAAGAGGCCCTTATGTAATTCAAATGTATGGTCACCAAAAGACAAGACACACTAAATGTAGAACCTGTGAAGTCAGACTTTTGGAAGCAAAGAGAATGAGAGGGACTGAAGTGGGAAGAAAAAGAGATATCCTGGCTAAAACATGCAAAGTTTCAGTTTTGTAATATGAAAGGATTCTAATGTACAGCAATTATTTGATCTAATAAACTCATTAAAATTCCAATGACTAAAGTTAATAGATCATTTTATGCATTGGACATTGACTGAGAAGCAGAGGTCACACACAGAAATAGGCAGTACATAAGGTCAAAACATCTTGTAAATTATAAATCTAAACCTGTGTATTTTTGATTCTTCTCTAATTATCATATGTGTCTATCTAAACAGCAGAAACAAAAACAAATAATAATATAATGTAATGCAATTTTATTTGAATCATAACACTGATATTTGTAATGTTTTCTGAAGTATAATACAAGGAATAAAATGTTGATAAAATATGATTTTTACTCTAATGTAAAAAATAAATCTTGAGATATTTCATTTTATAAACATTTTGGGTCATTACATGAGTATGCAGGACAACTATAGTCAAAATTTCCTTTTGTTGTCTTTTAAATTGTTCTTGAAGTATATAAAATCTGAATCTAAGCCATGTGCTAGTGGCACGAGCCTATAATCCTAGCTACTTAAGAGGCTGAGATCTGAGCATCACAGTTAGAAGCCAAAGCTAGCCCAGGCAAGAGACACCATTAGACTCTTACCTCCAATTTACCTCCAAAAGCAAAAAACAGAAGTGGAGGCTCAAGTGAGTTTAAGAGGACTAGCTTTGAATAAAGAAGCAAGGGGAGCGCATTCAGAAGAAGGAAAGAGAGAAAGAAAGAAAGAAGAAAGAAAGAAAGAAAGAAAGAAAGAAAGAAAGAAAGAAAGAAAGAAAGAAAGAAAGAAAGAAAAGAAAGAAAGAAAGAAAGAAAAGAAAGAAAGAAAGAAAAGAAAGAAAGAGGAAGGAAGGAAGGGAGAGAAAGGAAAGAAAGAAAGACAGGAGAGAGAAAGAGAGAAAGAAGAGAGAGAAAGAGAGCGTGACAGACAGAAAGAGACAGAGAGAGACAGAGGGAGGAAGGGAGGAAGGAAGAGAGGGAGGGGAAGGGAAGGGAAGGGAAGAGAAGGGAAGAGAAGGGAGGAAGGAAGGAAGGAAGGAAGGAAGGAAGGAAGGAAGGAAGGAAGGAAGGAAGGAAGGAAGAAATAACATATCTGAATCTAACCTGCTGCCTAACATTATATTCAAATAGTTTGTAAACAGACTTGTTATGTTCATAAGATAAGGAAATTCTTATTGGAATAATAGAGATAAGAAAATTCTAGAGGCTCTTTTTTTATTTGCTTTTAGAATTACAAGAGTATTATATCTCAGGGAACTGAATCCAAGCAAGGAAAAATTTGCAGTGTCCCAGTATTTCTGCACAGAGTATGTACAGAAGAGTTGGAATATATCCTAACAATTTCAGGAACAACCCATCTCTGAATATAAAGCAGTGCAATAATATAAGCCATACTAATAGAAAAATAATTATGATATAAATATCTGATGAATGATACTTTTCTCAAGTGAATCAAAGCTTTCCTCACCCATTTTATTCAAAATAACTAGAAAATTTCACTGTATAATGGCCAAAAAAATCACCATTTTTTAAAAGTTACTACCAAACTGATTTTAATATATGCTGAATATTTAATATATTTAATATATGCTGAAATATTTATTTACACACATGTGTTCCAGCAATACAAACTAGTGGAGAATATCTGTGTAAGTAAAAATAAATTATACACTTGATACCAAATGATTTCCATATAAGTTTATAGTTCTTTACAGTTAGTTTTTTGAGCTAGCTTTTTAACAGATTTAAGACCTTAAATAAGTCTATATATATTTTTAAGTATTTGTTCTGGTTACCCTTTCTTTAAAAACCTATTTTCAAAAAATGTCATGAAATTTGTATTATTAGGCATTAAAACTATAAGGCCAGATTTCATTATGTAATGCTGTTAAACTTTTAAAAGCGATTACCCTATTGGTAGCCAAATTCCTTTGTAACCTAATAAGCTCAAAAGCCAAACACATAATAGGCTTGCAAGTTAGCATTTAAATGATTTCTCCCAGAGGGAATACAGTTAACTAAAATGTTCCATAAAAATTTAAGTATCAGCTGGTGGTCCCTGTATCTCTTGAAGGCTTAATTTCTCAGTTATTAAAATTGTAGCTAAGGCAATTCACACACAGAAAGAAATACAGGGTAAGATATTCCAATATGTCAGACACTATGTTTGATGCATTACTGGTATTATCTGAACTGCAAATATACATAAAGTAATACGTTTAAAATAAGATTATTCTAATTTGGCCATACCTGGGTAAGACACAACTCATCTAAGCCTTGACTGGCATAGCCAAACTTCAATTTCTGAAACTGGTTCCACAGTGGCAGACATGTATGAAGAAATGAAAAAAATCAATAAATATTTTTGAGCTTCTATTAGAACAAGATAACTTGTCAGATCCTGAGGGAGGTCAGCTTCAATTAGTTAGGGTACATGTTACTCATATTTTAGAATTTTATAGATAGCATAAGTATATACACTGTTATTTGCCAATAAACATATAATCTAATTGATAACATTGAAAGCAATTCATTGCTAGGCAATACTAGGCTATTTCACAAACTCATTATAATTTATTTATCCCAATATCTCCATAAGATGTGGAATAACTATTACTGCCATTTAATATGCAAAGCATTGAAGCTTAGTAAGGTTCCTAAGAACACACAAGTAGAATTGTCAACTAATATGTCTACGTACCACTGTGAAGATATGGATTCATGGCTAACACAGGAAATTTCAAGTGTGAACCCTTTTATTAGTCTAGAACTTTTTATTGTTGTGTAAGCAGAGATTTACAACTTCATTCAAATAATAGGTTATATTTATTATATAATTGGGAAATGGATTTTTTAAATTTAGAAATGACAAATGTTTAGTTTAGAGGTGAACTTGGCAATTAGCTAATTTATATGACTGCTTCAAAAGTTTCTCAAAGTAAATGATAGAACAACAGAAATAAATCCAGTCACTGGTGGCTCATATCTGTAATCTTTAACACTCAGGATGCTGAGGCCTGAAGGATTGCAGTTTTGAGTCTAGCCTAGACAGAAATGATTACTAGAAATCAAATCCAAAATAACCAAAAGTAAAAGTGAAGTTACAAGTGTGGCTCATGTGGAGAACAATTCCAGCCTATCAATTGTGAGGTCTGGCATTCAAATCTAGTATGAAAACAAAAATTATTTTAAGTAGGAAGGAGAAAGTAAGGAATTGTAGACAACAATGAATTGTATTTGCATAAGAAACATGGTTGTTCTAATTGTGGTCTTCATTGCTCCAAAATATCTCACATTTAAGCATACTTAACAATATGTAAAATAAACAATTTGATACAAATTGTGTTTATAAAAACTTGTAACTCTAATAGTAGGTGTGGTATTGTTTGGAACATAATATAAATACGTGTGGAAATATAGTAACATCTTTCCACTTGTAGTAACTACTGGAAGCTAGTAAAAAAAATCTTAAAACTAGCCAGGCATTAGTGGCTCATGCCTATAATCTTAGCTACTCAGGAGATTGAGATCTGAGGATCACAATTCAAAGCCAGCCCAGGTAGGAAAGTCTGTGAGACTCTTATGTCCATAAACCACCAGAAAACCCAGAAGTGACACTGTGGTTTAAGTGGTAGAGTGCTAGCCTTGACCAGGCACAGCATCCAGTCTCTGAGTTCAAGCCCCAAGACTGACCAACAAAAAATAATCTTAGAACTATTTCAAATTAACTATACATGTGAATAAATATGATACTTTTGCTTTAAAGGATAAAGTCTTCAATAAACATAAAACACAGTTGTGAAAATATTTTATGTAAGTTCATTTTTATAATGAAAGTATTATATTTTTTAGATTTAAAATTACAAATATATTTCATATGGTTGATAAGTTCTCCAATAGAATAACTGTGTGAATATGCAAAGTATTAACAAATGAATTACACTAGTTAATATAAACATTAAGAAGTTAATACCTCTTGACATAAAGAAACCTACCAACAAGATGACATTTTGCTTACAGAGACAATGTTTTGCACTATAACATATAATAACCAAAATAGTAGAATATTTTGTTTATAAAATAATTGAGATAGCATAATATTCATATTATAATTTTCATCTATGATAAATTAAATAAGAAAAAAATTATTTTAGACCTATGGTAAGGAAATGAGAAGAAATTAATTTTCTAGCTTTAGCAATCATAAAGTCTCCCTACAAAATGTTTAGCATATAAACTAGTTTCTCTACTTAGATTTAATAAACAGAATGGTCTGCAGAAGGAATAAAAAAGAACTGTTCTTTCTTTGTATAATAGACCATTCTTTCACTATTGTATCTTTAAAATTGTATTGTAGAGATCCCTTGTTATATGCCTCTCGAAATCAATAAATTCACTGGGACAGGAGACTCATTTATATATTTGATTAGTATATAAAGTGTCATGGTATTTTAATTGTGAATGTAAAATCAACCCCACAAATGACTGCATATTATTTAAAAGATGAAACTAGCTATAGCAATCATTTTGGGTACTTGAAGAATATAATCAAGAATTTTATGTTCTTAAATTTACCATGAAAGATTTTAGATAATATCTAGTTTTTTTTAAGTTCTTGTTTTGACAGATGACATATACATTGAATATTAAAGTGATCTTTCTACGATGTTAAGACTCTAATTGCTTTAAAAATCACTTCAAAATTATCCTGGTTGGCAAATTTGTAATCAACTACTCTGTCAACATGTTTTGTCACCTGACATTTTGCATCCTTTAGAATTTAATTTGCTTCTTTAGTTAACCATTACTGCTGTATGCATTGGTTTTCACCTGTTTGCTCATTTCTTTTTACCTTGTTCATCTTAAAACTGCATAAATATCACTTTCTACATGAAGTTCCAGCTAAGGATCAAAGAGAAGATGACCAAAATTTTAAACTTCTTCCTTGAGACCATTCTTCATAATCAACATGTAAATCTAGACTTTTTCTTAGAAATCATCTATAATCAATATTGGCAGTATTCGACAGAAGATCAGCTTACGTACCCTTTTCTTGCTGCATTTCTGTTGGCTTTTCTGTCTCTTCCTGAGCCAAACTGACATATTTTTATTAGTCAGTAACCATAAAATAAACTTCTTTGCTCCTTTCACTTATTCCCAGTGGTGTGGATCTTGGCTGTCTAGTTCAGGAATTTTGCATTGAGTTGCAGTAGCCTTAAAAATCAACAATGCTTGATAAGAAATGTACTCGTTATCTTGCCCATGTAATTGTAACTCCTCTGTATGGTATTCTCACAATAAAAACAAATAATAATAATAAAAAATAAAAATAATCAAGGCTATAGTAAAGCCATTATCACAACAATGTTCATTGCAGCACTATTCACCATAGCCAAGATAGAAAGGATGATATGATACATTCATAAGGAAATGGAAAGACTAGGGAAAAAATGCATTAAGTCAAGTAAGCCAGACCCAGATACAAAAATTTAATGGTTCCCTTCATTTGTGGTAGACAGAATGTACCTATACATCTTTAAGTAAACATGTTGGGATGTATGCATGTCATTCCAAATAAATTAACTGAAGTATAATAAACTCTATAGAGAGCTCAATTAGTATATATATATTTTTAGAAAGGCTATGTCAAAGCACAACAAAATAAACAGGAAAATTGATGTATCCGTGAGATGCCACGGGATCAAGGGGAGAGATGCGGGTTTTGAGGGGAGGGGAGAAGGGAAGAACATTGTCAAGAATTCATTGTATATACCATAAACTAAGGAAAAGTAAGGGAAGGGGTGGGTCAAAGGGAGGTGTGAATATTGAAGGAGTTGACATTGATCAAGATGTATTATATTCACAAACTGCTTTGTTATATGGCACTACCCTTGTACAACCACTTAAAGATAATTATTTTTAAATAATATGGCCTGAAACAAATATATCCGTCCCCATACCTTGTCATTTTTTGCAAAGGATTTATTTATGTATTTGTGTATGCATGTATTTATGCATCTATGTGGTTATTTACATATTACTAGCGCTTGGATACATAACTTTGCAATTGCTAGGCAGGTACTCTTCTGTTTGAGCCACATGTCCAGTCTTTTTGCAATGGTTATTTTTTTTTATAGGAAGGATCTTCCTATTTGCCAAGGTGGTACTGGACCACAGTTCTCTTATTCAAAATTCTTTCCATTACTGGTATGAAAGATACATGCCACTGCACTTTTCTATTAGATGAGATAGAATCACACAAACTTTTTGTCAAGATTTGGTCTCAAACTAATATCCTCCTCACCACTTTCTTGGAAGTGGCTAAGAAAACGTAAACTGACATGAGCAACAGGGAGCTGAACTTAAAAAAAATTCAAACTAGGAATATTTTCAAAAGCTCCATCAACCTGAATCATTGCCTTCGGACCACTAACAAAGTGAGGAAATGTTTTCATCCTGATACTAGCTATTGGGGTTCCTCTATAAATCTATTATTTATTGTTTTTTTTCTTTCACACCTTTCTAGAGATAAAATTGATATGTCAAACAATTCAGGGAAGTTTATATAACTCATGAAATATATGTTCTTACATCCTTTTAAAAGCTGTGATTAAGACCATTAATCTCAGCTCACTTTCAAAGCATAGAAGGTTAACTACCACACAACTCTGTGAAAGATCAAGTGTGGCAGACCTCAAATTGCTAGCACTATCTGCTTTCACAAGGTCTCCTAAATAGCCCTATTAGTTTCATCTTTATGAATACTGTTAAAACTCCTACACACATACATGTGTGCACAATTATTCCCAATCTGGCATTAGAATTGTACTATGTGCTTTTGTAATAATTAACACCATATTTCAGGAGAGAAATGTCATTTCTTGATATACATTAGCAGCTCTTTCCAGCCATATCCCTCCTTTATAAAAATTATATGGTGTAAGACTGAGGTTATTTCTAAATAATAATCTAAATCTCACATTGTATAGTTGATTATAGAAGACTGCTAGTGCTCATCATCATCATCATCTATCCAACTATTGTTTAATTTTTTAGAGTATTTATATTTTTATAATCATTTTTTATACTTCAAAAGTATTTGTTATTTTTGGGGGGGGGTGGTCGTGGGGCCTGAACTCTGGGCCTGGGTGCTGTCCCTCAGCTCTTCAGCTCAAGGCTAGCGCTCTACCACTTGAGCCAGAGCGCCACTTCCATGGGAGACTCTTATCTGGAATTAACCACCAGAAAACTGAAAGTGGCACTGTGGCTCAAGTGGTAGAGTGCTCACCTTGAGATGAAGAGCTCAGGAACAGCACCAGGGCCCAGAGTTCAAGCCCCAGGACCAAAAAAAAAAAAAAACCCAAAAAACAAACAAACAAAAAAAAACCCCACTGGAATATATAAGAATAAAAGGCTATAACCTTGGCCCTGAGTGGTAGAACACCTGCTTAGCAAGCACAAGGTCCTGACTTTAAACTCTTTAACTTCTGTACTGCTCAAAGAAAATTTTTTTGGGGGGGTCCTGTCGTGGGCCTGAACTCTGGGCCTGGGAGCTGTCCCTCAGCTCTTCAGCTCAAGGCTAGCGCTCTACCACTTGAGCCACAGTGCCACTTTCGGCTTTTTTTTTCTTTTTGCTTATGTGGTGCTGAGGAATCAAACCCAGGGCCTCATGCATGCAAGGCAAGAGCTCTATCACTGAGCCACCTTCACAACCCAGGTATTTGTTATTGAATAAATTCCTAAAGGTATTTCAGACATTACTAGTTTTTTCATCCCTAAATTTTGGCGTTTGATATCACATTCATTGAATTCTTATGAAAATGAAATTCATCTGTATACTGACATAGCTCTATCAAAAGACAAGTGATTGATTGCAAAACATTCTGTAGAATTTTGCTGAAGCCAATTTGATGTTAGCAAATATTAATAAAAAAGTATCACTAATGACATATTTTGCTGAAATAATATTAGATTTTTATGTAGTATCTCTCAACAAAATAAATAAAACAAACATGTGACAAGTGGAAACCTAATTAACTTTGGAAATAGCCCTTTAAGGAAGGAGCAGGTCATTCATTGCTACTCATATTTCATTCACTTTCCATTCTTCCTTTGTGATAAAAAGAGGTCATACTCTTACATAATGAAGCAGAAGAGGCACAGAGGAAGTTCTCTTTTACCCAAATAAATTTATTTAAATCAAACATTGGATTTTGATTAAATTTTATAGTATTTTTAGGACATCTCATGTTTATGATTATGGTCATTGATGATTATAGAATAATGTGAGAATGGCTCTAAACCGATTTAATCAAATATATGGCCAAAAATTGTCCAAAGATGATGAGTCAACAATAAGAGGTGTTTGACTCTATCTCAAACATCTAAATCTTGATTACATTTTTATTAGTATATATTTGTTGTACAAGGTAGTTTCCTTGACATATTCCCATATGTACAGACAACATCATTGTTCACATTTGAAGTAGGGTATTCACATGTCTGAAAATAAAACAACAAATCTGACCAAATTGTTTCACAGAGTTGGGGCAATTGTTAAATTTACTTGCTCATTATTAAACATATTAAAAGAAATTTAAAAAATAATGTGCTATGAGTTGAATGTTAATACTAGCATTTGGGTGTTGCTGTCTTAGCTGCATTGTTCTATTTCTGGCTTGCTTTCCATCCATTCTGAATTCAGATACAGTATGCTTTTCATACTTCTTCTATGTTACAATTATTCATTGGTGTTTGTACCAGTAGCACCAGTATGTCCTGGCCCCTTTTTTCAAAAGGAAAACTCCAGGCTTCAGATCAGACTTACTGAACCAAGAAATCTGAGTTGAGCCCATCATTCAGTTCTGAGATCCAGTGAACTCTCAAAACTTTCAGGCAGTAGTTTTTGCCCGTATTTTTTAAACATGAACTGTGCATTGCAGTCAATGTTTCTGCATTTAATGCAGCTGTTTTGTTTCTAGAATTCATCCTGCCATTGCTTACTTGCCTAAACTGATATGTTAAGTAATTATGTAGTTATATAGTAAAGAAGACAAAAACATGGAAAAATAAATTCACTGTAATATATTTTACAATGTGATAATTGCTTAGAAAACGTATTGCTTTATTTAAATATTCATTAGTAAAAGCAGTAGAAAGGACCTTAATATGGTATAGATAAATAATAATGAAGTCCAATATAGTAAATATGACTGTAAAAATTCTCAGGGAAGGCTCCTGAGAATGTAACATTCAAGGTAATATTTAAATAGCAATGAAACTAAACACATACAGAACAATGGATAGAACATAGAAAGCACAGGTTTCTATTAAATAATCAGGTACATTGGAGAGCATTCTGTACTTGGCTACCTTAAAGAAGCCAGTAACTGTCAACAGAGTTGGCAAAGGTAACGAAGAAAGAATTGAAAACAGGTGCCTATGGGGCTGGAAATGTGGCCTAGTGGTAGCGTGCTTAGCGCCTAGCATGCATGAAGCTCTGGGTTCAGTTCCTCAGTACTACATAAACAGAAATTGCCAGAATTGGTGCTGTGGTACAAAGTGGTAGAGTGCTAACCTTGAGCAAATGAAACTCAGGGACAGTGCATAGGCCCTGAGTTCCAGCCTTAAGACTGGTAAAATAAATTAATTAATTAATTAAAAAAGCAGGTACCAGGGAAGCAGATTTATAATTAATATAAATCATTGTGCAGATATGCTACACAATCAATCATTTCTTTCTATAACTTAACAATAGTGGCTCATTGAATGAATAAAGTGCAGTTTCCTTATGAACATATGAAGTGCCTTAACTAAACCGTTTACATTTTATCAAATGCAAAACAAATCTTTATGATTGGCAAACATTTGTTCATCACAATCCATGACTGTTTGTCAAATGCGAATAAATTGTCTTAAATCAGTATGGATACCTACTTGAAAGTTCCAATAATGTCACATGACATACTCAAGAAGTAAATGTGAATAATAAAATAGAAGAAAAATAATTTTCTTTGCAGACACAGTCATAAGTAATAGAAATACTAGTGGCAACAGGAGGGAAAATAGCTTTGGAATATAAGCCTGGGTTTTTTTCAGAGCTGAGGCATTTAGGGAATTGCATCTTTTGAACGTTAGTTAATTTTTTGGAGGTATGGGTTATGGACTTTGGGCCTCACATTACCCAGGAAAGAGCTCTACTACTTGAACGATGCTGCCAGCTGCAAGTTATTTAAATTTAATATGCATCAACTTATTAACTTATAGGATAAGGGAAAGTAATATGGTTGGAAAGGGGTTTAATAAAAATCAACTGCCTGTAAAATAATTATTAAAATCTTTGATACTAGGTCCCACGTATGCAAATATGCTTTACTGAGGAAAAAGTACTACATATATTGTTAACTACCTGTATTAAAAACTAAAAATATAAATAAATTCAGAGTGACAGAATATAAGACATAAAATAGAAAAAGAGAGGAATCCAGGATTTATATGTGACATAAGTATGTATTACAGGTTTTGCATTTAGTCATTATCTAAATTATGATCATACATTCACCAAATTATATATTTATCTGAAAACTCATACTAGTATATTTTAAATACATTATTATAAATCCTACATTAGTGAAGCTTTTTAAAGCAAAAAATTTAACCATGGATCTGGAAGCATGACTCAAGTGGAGAAATAATTCCTGGAATGTTCAATGCCCAGATTTCAATTACCAGCACTTAGCAAAAAAAAAATTAAGTAAAAATAAAATCAACAGGAATGTTTTAATATATCCTCAATTGTCTAACTACAAATGTCAAACTAACCGGTCTTTTGAAATGCCGATACTGGTATCATTTCAGGGAAGAACAATGGTATCTGGCACTTGTCAAAACTTCAAATCCTCAACATTTAATTCTATCTTTGATGCCATCCTAATCACTGAAATAATTTACTTCTGAATCTAAGATAATAACTAATTTTGTTTCTATCACTTACACAAGTGCATATTTGCTTATAGTACTTCACAGTTATTTTTTCTATGGAAAAATAGATCATTTTCAGTATTCTGTTCATTCATTCATGCAAAGTGAGATTATGTCTTATTTCCTAAATCCTAGTCTAGAATTTTAGTTTTGAGACAAGGTATTTGGATATGTCTGGGATGTAAAAATTTATTTTTAAGCATGACTAAAGATTGAACTAGATTTTACTTTTTGGGGAGAAGAAACATTGGCAAATAATGCCTAGTAACTTAAAATCTATGTATGGTGTAGGCAAGTTTCTTGGAAATAGTTATGATGCATTACATCAAAATCAATAAAATAATAGGCAAACACTTTTTCCCAGAAATCATTAGGAATATTTAGTATATATATGTACCTGTATATACATATAATTATATATATATATATATATATGATTTAAGTGGTATAACATTTACATCAAGCTTTAAAAATTGCTGTCCATAAGTATATTTTACATGTATTAAATGTGGGCACTTCATATTGATTTGCTGTAGCCTCCTTAGCAACCAAAGAAATGGATGAATTGATTAAAGAATGTGATTGTCTCAGTAGTCAGAGTATGCTTTGGAGCAAAAATATTCTGAGAAAAAATAATGTGACAGAAAGAAGCAGGATGAGGTCCATGTATCTTTTATCTCTGAGCATTTCCTGTATACAAACCCTATTTCTGCTACTATCAGAAGATAGTATCTTTTTTATAAGACAGTCCTTACGGTTGATCAAAGGTTAGTTAACCTTTGTTGATGATGGTGAACCATTCTTAAATGTACTTAACAATTTTCCTAGCTTACTTGAGACCATTTGGCACAGCAATTTAGTTCATATTGCCTTCAATGTTTTCCTAGGACTGTCATTATGTCATTTTCTATTTTCATTTTATTTCTGCAAAGAATTGTCATTTTGCCCTCATCCCTGACTCCTGATTAAACTATACTCATTACTTTTTCCACTTTTCCTTAATTCCTAAATAGACTTTTTGATAGACATTTTTATTTTTTAATATGATATTTGGAAATTACATGGATCTAGGCTTGTGCAATTAATGTATACTAACAACAATTCTTGGAACTTAATAAAAAAAGAACAAAGTTTTAACAGAACACCACTAGAAAAATAAAACTGAACAAAAAAAGCTGGCTAATTAAGTAGGAATGTTGCTTTAAAACTCTTTTACAGTTACAAAAATGTGAGCAAATATATAGACTTTCCATTTATTTTCCATTTATTTTCATCCCTCCCAGCACAACTCAGTTTTCCAATACTTTGATTTGTTCTTTAGAACTCTCGTGTTATTTCCCATTTTGATTTTATTTTCATTGATCAGTAGTGTTTTTAAACCATCACCATTTTCTATCATTATTTATTTTCCTCTTGCTGTAATGTGTTTTGTTATAAATTACAGAAAGAGAAAATGGATGAAAGTTATTTCCAAGAAATATATTATGTCTATTTTGAACATACATTTGTTTAAAAAAGAATTGGAAACAATTTAAACAACAGTTTAACATATCATTTGTCTTTATATGCAGACATTCCTATTTTTAACTTCACTATCACAAAGAGCTTTCAGTATTTTCCCCATCCTTGAATCTCCTTCACACTTATGAGTGTTTTTATCTTTGTGCATATTTATAACCAATAGCCACAAAATACCAATGATAAATAATAGGAATAAAATCCTTTTACTTCCATATTTAAGGACTGTGTTTGGTATCTTAGCTCAACATTTTGCATTCTAGGGACAAGTATAGTGTAGAGTTGTTAAAGTGTGACCTCTTTTTTAAAATTTAAGCAGTATCTTTTCCGATTTATTCTTTTTAATTTAATTTTATTGTCGTGGTGATATACAGAGGGGTTAGAGTTCCATATGTAAAGTAGTGAGTATATTTCTTGTCAAACATGACCTCTTTCAGTGATGGTAAAAAAAAAACAACAACACAGAACAGTAAGCACAGGTAAAGTTTCTGTAAGACTGTGTGTTCTGGTGAAGAAGTCAAATATTCACCATAAAGTCAACTGGGAAGTATTTTGCTCTCTACCTGAGATCAAATACTAAGAGCAATGAAGTGGGAAAGGGTACTCTTCTATTGAATGAGTGATAAGCATTTTAAAAAAGAATTTGTTCAAAATTAATCCGATACATCATATCAATTGAAGTATTTGCAGCTGTTTTGAAAAGATAAAAGTTTAAAGAAGAAAATACTAACTACTTTCAAATCAGTACCTTAGGGAGAAAGACATATTGATTCATTTTCCCATAAAAAAGTAGTTACATATGGAGATTAGAATCAATTTTTAAATTACATTTTGGGTTAAGTAGATTTGAAGACTGGCCTGAGACCAAACCATCATGAATAGCATTATTTAAATGTTCCAAGTCAGGAAAGTTCAACCTATAAACACTTTTTGGAAGGTATAAGGCCCTTTCTGGAGATTGATGGTCTACACAGCTATAGTTTTTCATACTGCCATGGAACATAAATGTTTTGATCAAAATGATGGAAGTTTAGAATAAGATGTATCTAGATGTGCATTTCCAAAAGATCTACATAAAATTATAGCCTAAAGCACATATTATTTTCATGTTCGCAAATAGAAAGAGGGCTCTGAGAAGTATATGAAGTATACTTTGCAAAATTTAAGCATTTGATATTGACTTTGTGTAGTTTTAGATCAGAAAAGTTTCCTATACGCTCCTGTATTCAAAGTCTCGTCCTCAATTCAACAATCTTCATAGATGGGGCTGTGGGAAAGTAATTGGGTCAGAGGGACTCTGATCTCATCACCAAATTGATTCACTGATATTCATAATTTTGTGGAGTATTAGATGGTTATAGAAACTTAGGAAGTAAGATATTACTTGGACCTATCTCTTCCCTAGCCTCTCCTTCTCTGACTTTCTGGCTATTCCTCCAAGGTGGTTTTGCTCCACCACAGGCTCCCTATACTGATTTTCTGCTTCAATCCTGGCCAAGAGTTAATAGAGCTAAATAACCAGGGATGGAAAACCTCTGCAACCATTAGCTAAAATAAATCTTTCCTCCTCAAAAATTGATTTTCTCAGGTGTTTATGTGTCAAGATATTGTCTTTGGGTATTATGTCATTTTGATGAACACAGTCTATGTTAATGTTTTAAAATTTTCCATTGTTCATTTATTGCACATAGAAAAATTTAGCAGAATAAACAGTGGTGCAACATTGCCTGAAAAATAAACAGAAAGTTAAAAAACGGATTATGTTTATATAATTGTCAAGAGTGTTACACTCCTACTAAATTTCTTCCTTGGTATTCAAGTATCCCCCAAACACACATTTCTAAAATCAGGTCAATGGTATTATGAAAACCTGAACAGATTATATACACACATACATACATATAAGAGAACTGATGAGAAGTTACATATGTGTTTATCACGCTGCCTTGATATTTAATTAGACTGTATTATTTACATGAATTAACTCATTTTTTAAGAAATCATTCATTGCACTTAACAATTGTGAAACAGTAAAATTGTTTTTGTTAACACTAAAGTATTTTAGATGATTTAAAATATTTATACAGAAGTCAATCTTTTTAGATTCTCTAACAGAAGCGAAGAATAATCCCCACTATAATGAAAGGATAATAGTGTGCTTATTATGAATTTTTCTTATTTCAAGTAAATGTTTTATTTTTTAAAGGAAATAGATTGGAATAATCCTAATATATCCAGTCTTGACTTTTGGTGTCTGAGATATATGTCATCTTTAGTCACCAGACTGATTCATTACTCTTTACTAATTAGATAACAGTAAATTATATTTTATAATAGACCATATCACATATAGATGTCATGTATTTTCCCATGGAAGATATTGAGTATGTTCCCACAGAATTCCTTTGGAATTTGATTCAGGTTCAATTGGTTTCAGCTATATTATTAATCCCATTTTATCGGTATAATAACATACTGGAAGGCGGGCGCCAATGGCTCCCACCTGTAATCCTAGCTTCTCAGGAGGCTGAGATCTGAGCATCGCTGTTCAAAGCCAGCCCAGACAGAAAAGTCCGTGAGACTCTTAACTCCAATAAACTACTGGAAAACCGGAAGTAGCTCTGTGGCTCAAGCGGTAGAGCTCTTGCCTTGAGATGAAGAGCACAGGGACAGCGACCAAGTCCAGAGTTCAAGCTCCATGACTGACAAAATAATAATAATAATAATAGTAAAAATACTGGAAGTATGCTAACTATTCAAACGTATCTAGTTTATTCAGCTCACAGTTCTGGAGATTTGGGGATGCATAACTTTTTTGGCTCCGTTTTAAGAATGATCTTGGTATCAAATAGCTCTACCATCGTGAGAATATATGTAGGAGAAAGAGGTAACATTGCCAGACATAAATCCAAGGGAGGATTTGTTGGTCTCGCTCAGTCTTATAACTTAATCTCAGGAGAGCTAACCAGGATCCCCTAAGATATCACTTTTAATTGGCAACATCTTCAGCTACCTAAAACTGACAAGCAGGCCCAAATTCTAAATTGTCCTGAGGACATTGTTTCAACACAAACCTTTGGGAGAATAACCACATCTAACACACAGCAGTTGTATGTTTGGATCTCGAAATACATGAATATTTCTCAGAGGCCTGTGTTAGGTCCACAGAGATGTCGCTATTGAGACATGATGAAACCCTTTCTAGGTGGATCCTCGTAAGAAGTTTACCCTTGAAGAGAATATTGAGACATGCATCCTTTCCTGTCTCTCTCTTCTTCTTTTGGATGTCAGAAAGAGAAGAAAGGTTGGACAAATTGGATTGCATGAAATTGCAGAGCTTCTGCATGGCAAAGGACATAGCTAGTAAGATCAATAGAAAGCACTCGGATTGGCAGAAGATCTTCACTATCCGTACAACAGACAAGGGTCTCATATCTAAAATATACCTGGAACTTAAAAAATTAAATCCCCCAAAAACAAATCTTCAAAGAAACAACTGCCCAATAAATAAGTGGGCTACAGACTTAAAGAAAAACTTTTCTGAAGAGGAAATAAGAATGGCCAATAGACACATGAAGAAATGCTAAACCCCTCTAGCCACAAAAGAAATGCAAATCAAAACAACATTGAGATAACACCTCATCCCAGTTAGAATGACTATAATCAAGAGCTCTAATAACAACAGATGCTGGACAGAAGGGAACCCTACTGCATTGTTGGTGGGAGTGTAAATTTGTTCAACCACTTTGGTAAGCAGTGTGGAGATTCCTCAAAAGACTCCACATAGAGTTCCCCTATGACCCAGCAATACCACTTTTGGCCATTTACCCAAATGTTTACAAACAAGACCACACTAAAGCTACCAGCACGACTATGTTTATCGCAGCCTTATTTACTATAGCTAAGATACGGAACCAACCCAGATGCCCCTCAGTACATGAATGGATCAAGAAAATGTGGTATGTATACACAGTGGAATTCTATGCCTCCATCAGAAAGAATGACATTGCCCCATTTGTTAGGAAATGGAAAGACTTGGAAAAAAATTCTATTAAGTGAAGTAAGCCAGGCGCAAAGAAATATAGGTCCCATGGTTTCCCTTATTTACAATAACTAGTATATGACTGAGTCAAGCAGAATAGGTCAGATAAGTTGATGTTAGGGGAATGAGCCCCAAGATAAGTATTCAAATGATTTTTTTGTTTTTTTTCCTTTCATGCAATTATTTTTAACTTATTTATAAGATGATTTCTTTGTTGCTTTTTAGTCTCTCCCCCACAGTGTAACCTATGCTTTCATTGTATTTGATGTTGGTATAATTTGTGGAGGGAAGGGAAAAAACAAATCTTTTAAATAGGGATACAGGTGGACCCATTGCAACAATGAGATGTACAAATCCTTATGCCAAAAAACGAACTTTACAACTTTGGTGGGGGGTTGGGGGAGAGGGGGAGTATGGGAGGGGATGGGAAGGGGAAACAAAGAGGAGGCAACAATGCTTGATAAGAAATGTACTCCTTATCTTGCCTATGTAATTGTAATTCCTCTGTAGGGTATTCTCACAATAAAAAAAAATGAAAGAGAACAGGTCTCCTGTACACAGTCCAAACAGGTTGTGCTGCTGCTACTGCAGCCCAGAACTGCAAGAGTACATACATGTGAACTCTCTGAAAACATTTGCGTATATGTAATGTGGGTATATGTCCCAGTAATGGAAAACCAGTATAGCAACTATGTGGGCAGAAACTAAATAGTTATGTTGAAGCCTTGGTGTGCATCAAATACTACTTATTACTTATTAGACTATTTCACTTCAACATTCTGTGAGAAAACAGACAAACATACAATTTTATGGATATTAGTGTATTTTTAACTTTATTTCTGGAAAATGATAGAAAAATATAAGTGACATATCTGTCTGAGGCTTGTGATATGTGTGATAAAATATCTTTCAGTCACTTTTTTCAGATTTCCAATTTGATATCATGCTTTCTGGTTTTGAGTAGTTCTTGCTCTTATTTTAATATTAGCTTTCTTACTTTGGCAAATATTTTAGAGGAATATTAATTTGTATTAAATTTGGCTTTCTTTTAAAGCAAATCATGCAATTACCATAAATAGTTTTATGACATGCATTTTAAATCCAGTTCCACAATCTCAGCTGCCTGTGACCGCCAAGAACCTACAGAGCACAGGCTTGTTTCCATGTTAATGCTGTGGCCTGTTTCTGTAATGTGCAACATGAAAATACAGTCTTGGAATGCTTAATGATACATTATTCCACACCAAGATTACAGTTGCAACTTTAATTGGAGCAGAAAAAATTACTTTCTGGAGGTTATGTTACCATGTGCCTATTATAATTGGAATTAACGGACCTGGTATATCACATGTATTCTAGTGGCTGTATATCAGGGTTGTAGACAGGCCAGGCATCTGCTCAGGTGGCCCACATTTTAATAAAGAATCACTTGGTGTGGCAGCTGATGGAAGCAGACAATTCTATGGTTTGTTTGTTTGTTTGTCGGTCATGGGGCCTGAACTCTGGGCCTGCGCGCTGTCCCTCAAGTCTTCAGCTCAAGGCTAGTACTCTACCACTTGGGCCACAAAATTACTTCTGGCTTTTTCTGCTTATGTGGTGCTGAGGAATTGGACCCAGGGCCTCATGCATGCAAGGCAAGCGCTCTACCACTCAGCCATCTTCCCAGCCCCAACAATTCTATGTTGTATCTGCACTTACATACACAAAAATCTGCACCCACAACTTTCTCTACCTGTAATTGAGCATCACTGGCTCTAGCTTTACCTCTGATTCCCAATTCATAACTATCCCATATGCATAACCAATTTTATTTCCAGCAAAATTCTCCATTAAGGTCTGCACACAAGGAGGATGTATCGATAGCCCTCTATATCTAACTTATAGAGATATAGATATCTTCACAGGATTCATTTCTAAGCTGTGTTTCATCCTTAGTCTATCCTCATGTCCAGCAAGTTTTCAATTTATACATGCATTTTATCTTTCTACTTCAAAATATAGATTCACCAAAGTTGCAAAGGTACTACAGAGAGGACCCCCTTTTACTCTTCACATACTTTCTCTCTTATGTAACTATAAAATGATATCAACACATTATTATTGGGCATTGGTACATAATTAGGCATTACTGTATTTCCATTACTATAAAAATAACCAGTCTGGGTAATGTATAGAAAATAGAAATCTCATTAAAGTGATAGCCCTGAGAGTCCAACTCTATGCCACCCTATCTCTCCATCTCTCAGGTATGGATGTATTTGGCAACACAGCATGGCAGAGAAATTTAAATGAAATGGCTAAGTGCAGAAACAACCAAGCATATAGCATGACCTTGCTTTACAGAAATCAACTCTTGTGAGACTGAACCAGGATATAATCTCTTCTGAGGACAAATATTGTAATAATCTGACTGCCTTCAAATGGTTTCCACTTAAAATGGTTCACTCCTTGCCATCGCCACATTAATAAGGGCCAAATTCCAGTACATGAAATTTTGGAAGACATTCTTGAAGTAATCATCATTCAAAAAGATGCAGAAGTATCTCATCACCACCAATATATTCTTTACATTAAATATATAGTCATGCATGTCTCCTACACTCAATAACTCTAACATGTAGAAATCACTCATTTATTTTCCATTTTATAAATTTTAAATCTCAAGAATATTAATGGAAATAAATTCATATGTCATGGGACATTTTAGATTTTTTTCCTTCTGAGTCTAGTAACATGGAGGCCCATCAAAGTTGATCTGTTTATCAACAGCTTATTCATTCTTATTGAGTTCTATAATATGGTAAAGTTATTATAGTTTGTTTAGCCACTAACCCATGGAAGGAAGGTTTGGTCATTTCCAGGTCTGGTCTTGCAACTAAGTAAAACCAGGTACTGGTTTTTCTATGCATTTTCTATGCTCATTTTTTTCTCAGATAATGTAGTGAAGTGCAATTGTTAGGTTATATATAAAGTATAAGTTCAGTTATTTTCTTTGAATCTCAAGCAAATTGCCATTTATTTTCTATAGTGGCTTTCTTCAACAATGTATGAGACATTCAATTTTTCTACATCTTTACCAGTTTTGATGTTGAGATTTGTCACTTTTTGAAACTTTATTATCAAATTACTTCATTAGGAGGGATTTCTTAAAGGGATGAAGATAGAATAACATACTTGTTACTTTTTATTTGTTAGAAAATAACACCTCTATTAAGCATGCAGAGAAACTTCATTACATGTTTTTATTTCTGAATTATCTAGTGATTAATAGCGTTTTGTACTTACTGACATCTTTTTATATTCTCTGATAAGTAAAATGTTTCTTGTATCTTGTCCATTTTCTAATTGAATTTCTTGCCTTTTCCACTGGTGACTTTTGAGCTATCTTTGCCTAACTAAACATGAGTCCTTTATCCATGGGCCTGCAGCATGTCTTCTGATCATTTTAATAGAGTCTTTGTAAAACAGTAAGTTTAAGTTTGATTCAGTCTAGGTAATAGCATTTTTAATAGATCACACTTTGTATGTCAAGTCTAAAAACTCTGGCTAATTTTGCTACTGAGCAGAACAATTTCTTTTGTGAAATTACATTAATATGTGCCTATAAGAAATTAAGTTAACTGGGCTGGTATTTTATATGCATTCTACTGTTTGTTTATCATGGTGGTAGGCATGCCAGGCAGCTTCCCAGTTGGACTGCATCTCAATGAAGGATGCTTGGTGTGGCAGCTGGTGGGGAGTAGACATCTCTGTGTTGTATGCACACACACATACACATAAGACCCATACAAAGAATTCAATTTCTGTAATTCAGCATTTGAGAGAAACCAATACACCCAGGTAAAATTGGACCCGGTAACTGCTCCTGCTATAAACATTGAAATGTTTTATATTTTATATGCAAGTCTGTGATCTGTTTAGGATCTATTTTTGTCAAAGGGAGTTTTTTTGTGTTTATTTTAGTCAACATGCATTGATGTTTCTGTGTTGCCAGCTTGTTCAGCTCCAACTCTGAGACATATGGGGCTAAATGAAAACCAAGCTTTCTGAGTCATTGTGCCAGTTACTATCCAATATGCCTTCTTGTGTTTGTTATACATTTAATGTTTAAATTTTAGTAATACATAATGAAAATGTATCTATGCCACCTCCCTGAAAACCTATGTCAAATTTTATAAAGCTATATCTTTTATGTGTCCTTTATATTGGTCTGAAGAGTGCATTTTTACAAAAGAAGAACCAAATCTATGTAAATTATTTCTAAATGACTTAAGTGGATTGAATCAATGTGGACACTTGTCTCAGGGCACAGATGGCAGCTCAGCTAATACTAGATGTTGAGAGACTGTTGTTATAGGAAATGGTGCCTAATTTTAATCTTGACACAAAAATATTTTCCAAACTAATAAACAGAAAAATAAATTAACCACATTCATTGACAATAAAAGTTGAAGGTGTATATAAATAATCTTTATAATAAAATATATTTTACCAAACTATGATACACACATATCCATACACACACACACATCAGATTGAAAGTCTTTGACGTATAATGCATACAACGTTTATATGATTTTTCTGAAATCAAAGGTGAGTCAGTCAGGTATTTTAGTAAGACTTGTGCAAGCTGGGTTGGAGCAATGACTCAAATGGTTGACAGCCTACTTAGCAAGTAGGAGGCCTTGAGTTCAATTCTCCATACTACCATTCAAAAACAAGGTAGGTAGTCAAATTGCTTTTACATAGAGTTATGTAGATAATTAGCTATAAATTGGAAGGAGGAAAAATAAGAATGCTGGTGAAATGAAACTAATTAGGGTTTTTTGTTTTGGGATTTTTTTTTGGGTCCAGTCGTGGGGCCTGAACTCTGGACTTGGGTGCTGTCCCTCAGCTCTTCAGCTCAAGGCTAGGACACTACCACTTGAGCCACAGCACCACTTCCGGCTTTTTTCTTTTTCTTATATGGTGCTGAGGAATTGAACCCAGGGCCTTAGGCATGCAAGGCAAGTGCTCTACCACTGAGCCACCTTCCAAGCCCCAAAATGAAACTATTTAATAATATATAAAACTATTTAATAGTATGAACAAATATGAAACTATATAATAATATCTTAATAATGGCCTTAATATGAGCTAGAAATGGTGAATGATTGCTAATAAATAATAAATATATTGCACAAGTTAAATTGATTATTGAATATAAATGGGAATTGACAACCTTGTATGAAGCCAAGAATGTAGGAAGAATAACATGTCTAACAATACAAGCTGACTAAATACATATTTAATAGTTTCTTTCACATACTGATATAAGAAACTATAGTATAAACTGTATAGTTCAGAGAAGTTAATATTTTAAAGCCACTGATAATGTAAAAGATGCCATTATTGTCAAACATATATTTTAATAAAAAATTTTAAATAGAATACTAGAATGAGAGAGAATGGACTAAGAAATATGAGGAAATTCCATCTCCAAATTTGTAAGTTTATATATAGTTTTTTTTCAGAAGGAAGCTAGTTACAGTCAGAGTTAAAAATTTTGATAGAGTCAAGTGTCAATTGATCACACTTATAATTCTAGCTACTCAGTAGACTAAAAGCTGAGGATCATGGTTCAAAGTCAACCTGGACATGAATGTCAGACTCTTATCTCTAATTATCCACCAAAAAATCAGCAATGAAGCTGTAGCTCAAATAGAGAACTAGTCTTGAGAAAAGAATTATCAGTGTCAACATTTAGCTCCAAGTTCAAACCCCAATACTGGCACAAACATGCACAAAATTCATTACCAAACTTGAAAAAAATATATTTCTTTATTTAAGCAATAAAGTCATTGTTGGTATGCTTCACAAGTGGAGTTTTCTGACATATTTAGGTTTGTGTGTGTATTATGTTTGTATGCATGCATATACACATGTGTGAACAATGAAAAGTATCTTTAAAAAGTTTTAACTAAAAAGACACTAGTTTTGACTAAGGAAATAGGCTGGAAGTGAGCACAGTGGCAAAATAGTTCACTATTTGCTACTGAAAATCACAGACAAAAAAATAGACTAATTTACAAAAGATACGGAAAAAAGAAGATGGAATAGTTCTGGGGAAAGGTAAAGAGAAAAAATTGCCAAAGTGTTCTTATGGATCTTATGACTGAGACAGAGGAAACACTTTTTTTGTTCATTATTGAATAAATAGAAATATTTCAGCCCATGACACTACAGAAAGAAACTAGATTAGATAAAGTTCATGATTTTAAAAAAAGCAAGGTAGAAGGATATGACCAAGAAGTCAAGATTATCTACTGCTGGGAAACTTAAGTTTTCCTAAATAAAAAATTTTAGTCATCTGTCAAATTTCAAGGATGGATCTCAGATGATAGGCTTGAGAAAGGGAATGGCATTTTTTGTTTGTTTGTTTTTGTCGGTCATGGGACCTGAACTCTGGGCCTGCGTGGTCTTCAGCTCTTCAGCTTAAGGCTAGCACTCTACCAATTGAGCCATATTGCTGCTTCCAGCTTTTTCTGCTTATATGGTGCTGAGGAATCAAACCCAGGGCCTCATGCGTGCAAGGCAAGCACTCTACCACTGACCCACTTTCCCATTCCAGGAATGACATTTTATACAACTGAAAAAGAGATTACAAGGAAAATTTATTAAGAGCCAGAAATTGATGACATAGGATTGTTTTGTCATTTTTTAGAAAACTGGCAGAACTTGAGAGTGTAAAGTTGTAAATAAAGCAACCAACAATATAATTTTGACTTTCCTCTCTTTTTAGTATTATTTAAGTAACATTCATTGATAAGTTATTAACTTGAACATAACTCTTCTTGTGGAAAACTTCATAAGGATTTAATATTTTAATTAAAAATTATCACATACCCAGATTTTATTAAAATTATGTCAGAATATATTAATTAGCAAAGCATATTAATTAAAACCACTTAATATTCATTGCACAAATGAATTATTGAATAAAAGGGCTTGTTGTTGGAAACTGGACATAAATACTTGTCATGTATCAAACTCCCAACTTTTCATCATTTTAATAGTTCAAGAAGTGTTTGGCTCTAGTTCTTCTATGTCTACCTTTTCTGCCATTCATCATTTTCTAACTTCAATTATTTTATTCAGGGGAGCATCTTGCTGCTATAGTATTAAATTTATCATAGGAGACAAACCTAAACAGGCATCTCATCCATCAGTCTGTCTCCTCATTAGATTGCATATGAGATAATACTATTCATAAACACTTCTAGATAGGAGATTCTACAACTTTTCTGACAACAATTAAAAAACTTAACCTTTCTCACTGTAAACTTCCTTTCTATGATTTTCTTCAAATGCTGCCTTTCAAACAAATAGCCAACCCATAGGTTTTTACCTAGTATCTGCTTAATTGAGATATGATTATTAGAGGCTTCTATTTTTACAGTCTCCATGTTCATTTCTTCTCACTGTTGTCTTTGAGCTTTTATAATAAATTCTTCCTGGACAGTTTGTGCTTTGTAGCATTTTCAATTTCAGTTCATTATGATTATACTAGTTATATTTTTTCAAATTTTTTGAACCACATAAGAAATTTCTCAAACTAGAAATCCTGAAAAATATTTCAACTTACCTACATTTTCCAATCATTACAGATAATTCAGCATTGAGTTTTAGCAATTTATTTTTAATTTTAGGTTTGGATTGACAGAAAAATATAAAAATAGTTTGAAGACCCCTTTTCCCAGTTTCCTGTTCTTCCCGGGGGTCTATAGTATTTATCTTTACTCTCTGTTGAAAATTTCATGAAGGAGAGAGAAAAAGAGAGTTGTGGGATTCATAAGTAAGATCTCAACTCAAAGACTTTGTATGCATGTATACAAGCATGGACGCAAGCTAGAGATGTCTAAAACAATAGTACGTACAAAATGACATTGTTATAAACAAATTCAAAATAATGAGAGGTAACAACAGCCTAAAAGATTGTTTTAATTCTACTTTACCCCAGTTATATAATATCCCAAATCATTATTGAGCATTCTCTCAAAAAATGTCGCAAGTAAAGTATATCACCAGACAGCAGTAGTTCAGGGTTTCAAGATTAAACTATAAGTTCAAAGAAAATGACTAAAAATAAGATAAATATAACAGGTCTTGGATAATTTGTTATGATATTTGAATTTTATTTAGTCAGGTATAGAAATAGTAAAATGCATATCTATATCTATACTTGGATTTTATTTTGTAAATATATGGGAGGTATTAAATATAGTCTCTTAAATCTTTAAATATAATGTATTAAAATATGCCAATTTTTTCTTATTTCTAAGATGATATACTTTTCATATGTATATGAATACAATATATGTGTTATATTCAGATTTAGAAATACAAATATTTATGTTTTATTTAACATTGAGTATATAAAGTTTTCATATATGAAAAAAACATAACTTGGAGGAAATGCCTTCAATTTATGCTAAGAGCTATATATGTAATAGTCTTAAGTTTGCATACAACTAACACAGTCTACTTTAAACATAAGGAACAACCAATAAATACCTGCTAAATAAATATTTTGCTAACCAGCAAAATAAAGGTAGATTTAATAATTGTATTTACTGTCCTCTATTTTTCCTCTTCAAAGTTCTGAATCTATGCAAGTAAAAGGATAAGCCAGACTATTTATTGTTCAAAGCATTCCAGATAAATTTTCTCAAAGGTTGTTTTGATGGAAAACTCGAGAAAGGTAAACGTGAGGTCCCTTGCTAACAATCACATGTGAGTTAGAAAAAAAGAAAAGAAGAAATGATATTAGTAGCTGAGAAATTTTGTCTGGCTTATGTTAGCACATATTAATATTAGTATATATTTCTCTACATTATATATAAATATATTGTTTAATCATGTGTTTTAATTACATATTTAATTTTTAATATTTATATATTACATAATATATAAAACTTTATACATACCTACATAAAACTTTATGCATATACACACATAACTTCACATTTTCTAAAGCCAGAATTTCTAAAATTAAATATAACTACATGAATTATTCTCATTTCTGTTTGAAGGATCTCAATAACTTTCTTTGTTATGATCTCCTATATATGTGGCTAATGCCTTACTCCGAGATTTAACACAACAGTTTCATAATTTCGGGTTCCCAATGAGGCATCTGTTGTATTGAATCTGGCCTTTTTAAAATGATATCCATCAGATCTACATCCAGTAAAAAATACTAAATAAGATGCTATGCCAAAGGAATTATTTCTCATGAGTTATTAAATCCATTCTGTGTACATTAAAAATATAAACTAGTTTTCAATGATGGGTTTCATTTTCCATTAGATAGGTTATAATAATATTACAAAAGTTTATAGCATCAGTTTTATTTTGAAATTTATTATATTTTGCTTGCCAGACCTTTTTAAAAAAAACTACTTTTAATTTTTAATTCCAGCTTTGAAGATGCTTATGTATATTGAAGCTGAATTTTTTTGTCTATTGCCAAAATGAATGGCATATAACTGAAGGGACTCCTCTTAAAAAGAATACTGCTGTTTTTAATTATAAATATTAACTACTTAATGATAGTTATATGCAATAAGCTCTTTAATGATGCTTATTTACTTCTGGTACATAAGCTTAGTGACTGACTATCAGCAATTGTACTCTAGTTCTTTTTAGCACTCAGGATAGATTTATCAAGCTAAACAAACTTGTCTAAATTTTAAAAGTGCAGTTAAGCAGGGTACCAATGGTTCAGCCACTTAGGAGGCTGAGATCTGAAGATCCAGGTTCAAATCCATCCTGGGCAGCAAAGTCCTTGAGAGTCTTATCTCCAATTAACCATCAGAAAACTAAAAGTGAAAAAATGCAGCTCTAATACCCTCATAAATTCCAAACTTTGAATGATTACTTCTGCCAAATCAAACATATTGGGTGAAACAGTGCTTCTGTGACCCTAATAAATTGTATAGTGAGTCAATCATTATCACAGGATGGACATTTCTGAGTCCTACAGATGTTATCTCTCTACAAAAAAATATGTTTGAGGAAGGCTATCACATTCCTTATTAAATTGTTTGCTTTGAAGATGAAATATGTTAGTTTATATCCATTTGCTCCAGGTAACAAATGTGAGAAAATATTTCTATAAATAGCATAAATATTTCAACAGTTCAAAAAATATGAAATTCTAGAGTACATTTATTTAGGTAATAAGACTCTGGTTTGATTATTTAAAAAAACTACTAATCCTTAGATGCTTATGCATCATTGGGCATATACAATAAATAATTGATAAAAGACTATTTTCTTTTTCCAGGCCCGGGGCTTGAACTCAAGGTCTGAACACTGTCTCTGAGCTTTTGTGCTCAAGGCTAGGCTCTGCCATGTTGAGCCATAGCAACATTTCCAGCTTTTTAATAATTAATTGGAGAAAAATGTCTCATGCTGAGCTTGAACTGTGATACTTGGATCTCAGCCTCCTTAGTAAGTAGGATTATAGGAGTGAACCAATAACCAGCAAAAACAACATATTTAATAGTGACAAATCTCATCACATTAAGAAAAAGTATATTTATTGTTCATCATATTCATATATTTTAATCAGTAAGTCAATAAAGTTCTCCGTAGAATAATTATTTCCTTGGGTTAGCTGACCTCTTGCTATTTGTGTATATATATATATATTTTTTTCTAAAATATAAAAGGTTAAGGATGTACTCAATGGAAAATCATTTGCCTTGAATGTATAGGCCCATTGTTCAATGACCAGAATCACAAAATTATATATATGAGAATTGGCTGGATATGCATATACACATATATACATATATAAATATACACACATATACATGCATTATGTAAACATGTATACATATAGTACATGTATACATGTGTTTACATATATACATGTAAGTTACTATATTTTCAGCCAATTCACATCACAAATATACAAGCATATAAAATACATAAAATATAACTATTTGGTGAAATATTTGTTTAGTGCTATGACAGATATTCGTCCATTTGTCATTATGCATCTGTGTAGTCAATCACAGGGGCATGGTTTATAGATAAAATGGACAATATCTAATCAGGGAGGGAAGATACCATAACAAATATGATCCCCATTGAAGCATCTTTAACCATATTGAATCTACATGGCTTGGTATGAAAGAGCATGTTAGTGTCTACTTTTTGTAGCACAGGAAAATTAAAAATGATATAGAATAAAATATGATAAGCTAGGTAAAAATGTTACATAATACACCACAGTAAAGTAGAATTGGGCATAATATTGAAATTATCTTCCAATTTTATCGTGGAATGTATGTAAAGTAAAATATATAATCATTACAATTATACAATCCTGTATTGGTCAGCTGGTCATGTTGAACTTCAGTTTCCTCATTTGTAGAATGAATGTCAAAATAGCTCCTGCTTCAAAGATATTTTGTTTATGAATGAAATAATGTGATGTGTTTTATGCAACAGCTGGTATATTTTATATATATATAGTTATTTATACCCTTTTTATATAATTGATTATTTTCAAGGCATATATTATCAAAAGAGGTTTTTGCCATCTATTTGAGATATTCTGTGATTTTTCTTTCATTTGTATCTATAAAGATGATTGCCATTTATGTATATTCAATTCAGCCCTTTTACCTAGATAGCTTCTGGATTTATGTCAGAATTATAGGCAATTTTGCTCTCTAATTTTATATTAAATAGTCTCCATTTTCTATTGCTTTACATTTTAGAACTTTTTTATTTTATCCATTTAAAATTTAGATATGAAGTCAGGCTGGAATACAATTTATTTTTTCCAAGTGGTGAACCACTTGTTGAAGTCAATGAGATTACCAAATTTCTCCATATAGCAGATCATCTTTCGTGAACCCTCTGTTCTTCAATCTTGAGACTTTCCTTTCTTCTATAACCTAAACATCAAGAATAGCTATGATTCCACTCCTAATAGAGCTAGAAATTTATCGTGGGTCGTCTGCTGCATTATATGGACAAAGAGTGTGGTGTCCTCATTCAATTTGACTAAAATTGCAGCTTTATTCCATTGTCCACTTTTAACTATTTTCCACAGGGAATATGGCATGATTATATTGACAGTGATCTCTTTAAGTATGCTCTTTATTTGTAGCTAGATATTGCTATTTTGTGTATATATTGTCTTCAAGTGGTCCACTTTAATTTTTCAAGACCTAGCCTATTCCTTAAGACATTTCATCTTCAGTGTCATTACCTGTGATAATTTTCTCTGTTCTTTCTAAAAGCTCATTCTCTTCACTGACATATTTTATACTCACAAATATAGGTTGAAACGGGGAATATTTTAGCAGGAAGTGAATCCTGCAATACTGAGTCAGTTATTTCTTGTAATTCCCCATGTAAACTAGATTATTGCAATTGACAAAGGATATAAACAGATTGATTCTGCCATAGATGAGGAGTGCATAGAAACAGGCCTCATACCAATTTCATTCAACAGTTCTCTTTAATCATTCCTTAGCCACCATGGGATGTGTAGATATTTTAGCTTAGTTTCTATTGTGATGTTTTCAACAGGCTAAGCCCAGAGACCTAAATCAGAGCAAATTGCTTTCTTTTAAAACTCTAAAAAAGTTCTGAATATCTTTCAATGAAATACCCAATATATTCTTAGAAAAGTAAGAATGTCTATATTTAGCAAGAGTTTTGAGAGTAGATTAGCCCATAAATTTATTTTTTCTTATTCCTTGCCTAATATTTTTGAGTTAATCATAATAACATATAGCCAGTTCACTCTATGAGCACACAGACACACAGACACACACACTTGTATATGATTTTGGAATACTTTATAAAAACTAATCTTAAAATTTTGTTTACAAAGGCTTATAGCAAGCAGAAAAAAGGGCTGTTATGAGGATTTATTTATTTATTTATTTCAATTTCTTGACACATCATATTGCCCAGATTGGCCTTGAACTTGAGATCCTCCTGTTGTTTTTGGCGTCTTGAGTGCTGGCCTCACGCACACATACTACCATGTTACATATTTGTGTAACATTATATGAATGACTTTTTAATGATTATCCAAAGTTTGACCACTATTAGAAAACTATAAACCAAGCCAGGTCTGTGTGAATAATGAAATGCTACTGGAGATATGGGTCTGTAGATTTTTGGTTAAGGAGATTTTTCAAAGGAATTGTAAACATAAAAATAAATACAATTGTAAAAACAAATGGAAATAAAATTGAAAAGTAAAGCCATGCCTGTATTTATAATCCAAGTAATAAGCTATAGAATAATGTTAGGGTAAGAACCCAAGAACAAAGTTGGAAATGTCACTTCCCTTAAGCTTTACAGAACAATACAAAGCAGAGCGGATTTTCTTACACAACACTTAGGTGACAGGAAAGGTAAAAGTGAAATACTATTGTGACCAAGCCAGAGAAAGTCCAAATATAGAAATCTCCTCACCACATCAATCACTGTGACTTAGGGAACAAGTGACCTTGTAGGGTGTTGACAGAAAAAAAAACAGCATTCGTGTTATTTATTAACACTCTATGTGTACAATTATTTTATTATGATAATAATGTTATTTTTGTCAAGTGATAAAGTAGAATTTTACTTGACATTTCTGTTCTGGAAAAAAAGAATATTACAAATCATTTCAGTAGTATTCTTGATATCAGCTTAATAAAAAAAATGGTGTTTCCCTCTAGGGCTGAAAATTTAGATAAGAGTCACAGAAGAAAATGTGGTATATATACACAATGGAATTCTATGCCTCCATCAGAAAGAATGACATTGCCCCATTTGATAGGAAATGGGAAGACTTGGAAAAAATTATATTAAGTGAAGTAAGCCAAGCCCAAAGAAACATAGGTCCCATGGTTTCCCTTATTTGCAATATCTAGTATATGTATGAGTCAAGCAGAAAAGGTCAGATAATGTGATGTTAGGAAAATGAACCCTTAGATATGTATTTTAATGTTTTTTTCTTTCATGCATTTGTTTCTAACTCATTTATAAGATTATTTCTTTGTTGCTTTGTATGTCCCTCCCCCACAATATAACCCCTGCTTTCACTATATTTGATGTCGGTATAATTTGTGGAGGAGATGGGGAAAAACAAGTCGTTTAAGGATACAGGTGGACCTGTTGCAACCATGAGAAGTACAAGTTGTCATGTCGAAAACGAACTTTATAACGTTGGTGCGGGGCGGGGGTGGGGGGGGGAGAGGATTGGGGGGGAGGATTGGGGGGGCAGGGGGGGAGGATTGGGGGGACAAGGGTAAACAAAGGAGGAGGCTTCAATGCTTGATAAGAAATGTACGAATTATCTTGCCCATGTAATTGTAACCCCTCTGTACAGTATGTTCACAAAAAATAAAAATTAAAAAAAAGAGTCACAGATGCTTCATGTTTAATTGTAGATTTATAGGAACCTTCTAATTACTACAAATGAGGGAAACCATGCAACCTAAAAATTACTCTTGGACATGATACATTAAAACAGGAAAACAAAGGAGGATATTCTGAGGAGAGGATCACAAAGGCTCGATAGCTATGTGCATATGACCATAGAAACTTATTTTTATCAAAATGAACTCCACCAAGTGGAAACAAGAAGTGTTTTATTTTACTTTTTTGTATTTTCTGTTGTTGTTACCTTCCCAGTTTTGTAACTGTTTTGATTTCTGTATTTTTGTCTTGTATGTTTATCTATTTGGGGAAGGAAAAGAGGATGCACTGAAATGGTGGGGAAAAGGGTGACTAATTCAGCATTGATACTCACTAGACTCTATGTTGAAAATGAACTATACAACTTCCTGAGGGAGGAGAGATTAGAATAGGAAAAAAAACCTGGAAGAAAACAAGAAAAGAGGTGATATTGTTTTAAAAAAAATGTACTCATTACCTGACCTATATAACTGTAACCACTCTGTATATCACCTTTACAATAAAAATAAACATATTTTTGAAAAGGGTCAAATATGCCATTCTTGTTTACCAGTGGTCTCCAACAGCAATAGGATATGTGTGCATGCATGAGCATGCAATGCACACGCACCTACACACACACATACTCACACACTGTACCATAATGAAAGGTCATATGATTATAGAGGCTGAGACGTTCCCAGGAAAGTCACTTTTATACTTTCAGTCTGGATCTGAGAGCTTGAGTTCAAGAGCACTCTTGGAGCACTGATCTAAATTCAGAAACATGACAAAGAAATAGTCCTGTCAGTGAGGGAAATATGAATTCTCTTCTGTTGTACTTTTCTGATTCTCAACAGACAGGAAAGACGTGTGCTTTTCCCAGAACACCAGTTCAAGTGCTGCATTCATCCTGAAGCACCCTCATAGACTTATCTAGATATGTATATCCAAGTATCTGTCCACCCAGTCTCCCATTTGTATTGCCTTGCATTTAACTGATTTAGGGAGGAGAAAGGGAAGCACAGAAATGGTAGGAAAAAGGGTAAACTGATTCAGCACTAATACTCAGTAGACACTATGTTAAATATAAACTATACAACTTGAATGGAAGGGGGTCAGGAGAGAAAAAAATTGGGTGAAAATGATGGAGGAGGTGACATTGCCAAAAGAAATACATTCAATACTTGACTTATGTGACTCTTCTGTACATCACCTTCAAAAAGAAAGAAAGAAAGAAAGACATAGAACGATAGATAGATACACAGATACATAGATAGAGTTGACATAGAAAGATAGATAGATAGATACACAGATACATAGATACATAGATAGAGTTAACAAAGTCAGAGGCAGACCTTCAAAATTCCGTTTCTTTGCATCATAAATTATTAACTTCATGCCACCCAGTGATCAATTGCAAGAAGTGCTCCCTGTAGCTAAATTTTAGATAAGGGTACATTCTTTGTCTAGGCTTTGAGCCACTCTCAGCCTGAGCTGGCCTTAGGGTAACTAATCTACTGTCTAATCATAACCCCTTTCATTTCTTTCATTTCTATGACTGATTATTTCATTAGCATTATCTACTTTTATCTGTAAAAGAAAATCTATGGTCAAGGTGATAGTACATGTTTATAAGCCCAACAGTCAAGAGGCTAATAGCAACAGTAGGATTTCAAGTTCAAGGCCAATCTGGGCAATATGGTATGACTCTATCTCAAGAAACTGTTTTAAAAAATAAATAATTAAATAAATCCTCTTGTGTTTAACCCATGGAAAATATGAAGATCTGATCATTAAAAGTCTCTCACAACAGTCCCTTTTTTCTGTTTTGTGATAAGCCTTTGTAGACCAAATTTTAAATTTAGTTATTAAAGAATTCCTAAACCAGACACCAGTGACTCAGGCCTGTAATCCTAGGTACTCAGGAGATCTGAGCATTGTGGTTTGAAGCCATCCCAGGCAGAAAAGTCCCGGAGACTCTTATCTCCAATTAACCAGAAAACTGTAACTAAAACTGTTACTCAAAGTAATAGAGTGTTAGCCTTAAGCAAAAAATCTCAGGGATAGGCCCTGAGTTCAAGCTTTATGACTGATAAAAAGTAATAAAATAAAATAAAGTGAATAATATGAAAGAAAGGAACAAAGAATCCCTAAAATGTTTATTGCAAATATTACTACTAGAAATATTCATGGTTTCTGTTTCCAAACATACCGTATTAAATCTCTCTATAGTTCTGACAAGACTGTGTAATTCATTATCACCTCAATCAAAAGAATATTGGTTTTGTTTTGGCTAATTTTATAAAATAAATGATTGTAATTTTTTCTTGCCTAATATTTCTTACCCATATACAGTGATTTTTTTATACTTTAAAATTGGAAAGTTACCAAAAGCATTTGTCATATATTGGACATCAATTTTCCTTTATGATATTTTGCTCAGCTATAGCTGAGATTAAGGGTAAAGACTGGTTATTGGCTTTTATCAAATTATTTGTTATTTTAGGGAAAAGAATATTTCAACTATATTTTGGCAAAGTAGAATTTTGTACATTCTGACTTTTGTCTTTTCCTGTGTTTCCTTGTATCTAAATGATAATTTCTTATAAAGATTAAAATCATTACTGTTCAAAATATTAATAAATTTGCAAAAGTTAATAATATAGTTTAAATATAAAATATATAAAATACATAAGATTAAGAATCTTTTTACACTAAGCATATTAATATTTTCAATGTGACTTCAAATACATATATCTTTGTGTACAGAGAGGTACAGGGAAAATGATAGATAGCTAGAAAAACAGTACTGTCTTTCTGAGGTGAGATTTTAGATATTGCTTGGATATACTTTGCATTATTTCATATATCCTATTCTGCAATCATCTTTAACTTATAAAATGTAAAAAATGTATAACTCATGTTAAGCACTTATTTTGTATCAATGGTTTACATCAACCATTTTTAGTCCATGCCTGTAGTTTTGATTCAATTATCTTATGTGATTTAGACAAACCAGATATAAAATATTTTAAAATGTCAATAAGTGGTTCTTCTAGAATATGGCAAATAACCTTTTCTCCTCTAGAAGGTACATTGTAAAAATTTAAATTTTGATTAATTGTGGTAAGAAATAACAATAAAGCTATTACTATAAAATTTTCATGGGATTTGGTAATCCTTTTTCTTGACCAAACAGAAAAATAGACATATGTCACTTCTAGGAAATCCGATTTGGTAGCCTAAGGAGGTGATTATATTTTGTTGGGTATGTTTGTTAATATTATTATGTATGTTTATATACATACATATGATGTATACGTATGTATAGTTCTAGTACATAAAGACAAATGTTGCTTTCCATGTAGATACAAAAATTCCAGTTTTAAACACGGCTTCCAAAAATGATAAAACCTAACTTTTTTCACCCCATTAGTGTAACTACTGCATATTTTCACTGGTATTAACAGTATGGCTTTCAAAAGTTCTATATACATAATTACCAAATGATTTTCCTGTGAGGTAAAATAAAAAATGCATAAAAGGATAAAAGATTAGGTTTTCAGTCAAATATTGAAATAAATGGTAGGACTGGGGCCAAGCCCCCCCTGTGCTCTTAGCTTGTTCCTGTGAATGAAGGCCGGGGGAGAGGGGGGCGGGACAGGGTACTCGCCTGAGATAGAACCAAAAGTGTAAGGACTCTAGTGGTTATAGAGAGCACAAAGAAGGTTTTCTGGTACACACTGTGAGGTGACACTCCCAAGGCTTCCCAGAGGAGACGAACCTCTAGCAGGAAGTCGTAGGAGGACTTCCAGTCTGAGCCATGACATGAGGACAGTAACAAGAAGATTGGTAGTGACAAGAGGAGTGAAGTCTCCGTGATGATGAAAGCTAACTGCCAGCAGCAATGTCAAGCATGAAGCGTGAGGTGGAGCATGCAACAGCTGGCGAAAGCCTAGAGGCAAAACGTATGTACGGGAGCATAGTTCATTTGAATTGCTGTCAAAGCAAAATGTAGATTTTTTTCTTAGTTTCTCGAAGAAAAGGAAAAGTAAATTTAGGAGTTAGAATCTCACTAATTTCAAGTTATTCACAAGTGATATTTCTTGAGTTCAGGGACTCACATCCGAAGGTTTACCAGGGGCTATACAATGATCGAGGAAGATAGACAAGGGGTCAGGGGTAATGCCCTAAGATTTACATTACACCGATATTGTTCAGTTAACTTAGTATTCTGTGTGCATCATTTCTCAGGAAAGATTTTACCACGTTAATTTTCTTCTGCAGAATATTTTATAGTAGAAAAAAAAAAGAACAGGTCGATTTCTCTGTTTTGTTTTTTCTTCTTTTTTTTTTTTTTTTTGCTGGTCGGGGCTTGAACTCTAGGCCTGAACACTGTCCCTCAGCTTTTCAGTTCAAGGCTAGCGCTCTACCACTTGGGCCACTGCACCACTTCTGGTTTTCTGAGTGGTTTATTGGAGATGAGAGTCTCACAGACTTTGCTGCCTGGGCGGCTTTGAACCAAGACCCTCAAATCTCAGCCTCCTAAATAGCGAAGATTACAAGCATGAGCCATGGCGCCCAGCTTGCTTTCCTCTTCTTGAAAGTAGAAAAGCTAAATTTTAGTGATGAGAGTGTAGTGTTCTATTGTACTGTGTAGAGAAGCTTGAAGATTTTCTTGGTGATGAGAAATAGAAAACTAAGTAGTTGGACCATGTCAGATAGAATTGTCCTAGACTATCCAAGAATCCTGAACCAGGACACATAGAAAGAGAAGTTTTTGACCATAGAAGGTGGGGGGGAGTACCAGTAATGGAGAATAAGACCAACAAACCATGAAGTGATTATATTTGATGCTAAATCAGACTGAGAAAAGAATGTCACCTCTCTATGACCATCAGGGAGGGTGGAGGAAGATGAACATTTGTCTCTATAGAGATATGTGCAAATTAAAGCAGAAAGATTGTGTAAGAAAAACAATTACCAATACACATTCAGCTAATGAAAGTACATATTTACTTTAAATGAAAAAAACAAATTTCAGCAAATTACATGTTAAATAAATGAAAATTAACATACTTATTAATATTCACAATGTTTTATCAAGGATCCTATGATATGTCTATAGCACATTATTTAAGATTTGTGTATATATTTTATGGTATCCATGTGGTAGCCTCAACTAAAAAGTATTTCCTTTTTTTCCCCCTCAGAGCTGGTGCTCTGTTATTTGAGTCATGCTTTCCAGTTCTGGCTTTTGGCTGGTTTATTGGAGATCAGAGTCTGAAGGATTTGTCTGCCTGGGTGGGTTTTAAACAGATTCTCCAATCTCAGCCTCCTGAGTAGATAAGAGGTATGAGTGTGAGCTACCTAGGGGTAAACACAAACTATTTTTAGGACATTCTATGGAATTATTATTTTCTTTTAGGATTCTTATCAAAACTTATTTTATTATTAGGATATTATAAATGTTTCATCTTCAGAACCTGTTTCTCAAATCTGGTATATTTCCACCCTGACATAATGCACTCATATTCTTCAAGAACATTTTGTCAGTAATTAAGCCTACGTGGTTTTAAGGTGATAATATTCATTAGCAGTTTCATCACTAATGCCTGTACCAAAGTAGAATTTTGTAATGGTTTTGAATTTGTGTGTTAATGTTTATAGGAAACAGCAAAAATTTAAATTTGTAATGTCTTCATATGAACTACTTCTCAATGTTAACTGTTTTAACACTATATGACATTTTTAGCATTGTCAGATAGCCTGAGTTTCTGTTTTACTTCATATTTCAGTAAATTAATTATGTGAGTTAATTATCACTTCTCATGTGATCTAAAACAAAATCAATCCACAAATCAAATGGCTTACCACAACAGGAATTTCTTTTCTCACAACTCTGGGGGCTAGAACTATTAAAGAATATCCTGGCAGGGCTAGTCATTTTACCTAGGAATTTAAAAAAGCATCCAAACCATGTCTTTCCTGCTTTCCATATTTCCTAGTTCCCCTAGCTTGCCACCAGCTAATTTCAATTGTTTACATAGAACTCCCATTTTCTTCTCCGTGTCTTTATTTTCCTTTGTGTTTCTTAAAGAGCATGTATATTGGGAATTACCTCCTGCCCCATCATCCAGGATAAAATCTCCAAGCTCAAAATCTTGACTCTCATTTGCAAATACAAAGGGATGATGAAAGGTAACAATATCAGGGAGTAATATAATAGAGAATATCTAAGAGGTATGACAGTTCAATAATGTAATTTAGATAAGGTAGTCTTTTCAAACTTTTCTTTTTTATTTTATTTTATTTTATTTTTTGTCAGTCATGGGGCCTGAACACTGGGTCTGGGCGCTGTCCCTCAGCTCTTCAGCTCAAGGCTAGCACTCTACCACTTGAGCCACAGCACCACTTCTGGCTTCTTCTGCATTTATGGTGCCGAGGAATTGAAGCCAGGGCCTCATGCATGCAAGACAAGCACTCTACCACTGAGCCACCTTCCCAGGCCCTGATCAAACTTTTCTAAAGAGAAAATATTTAAATTAAGAAATTAATGATGAAAATAAGTCATCCATCAGGGCTCTGTAGCAATAGCGAAGTATTGGCCTGCTAATGGCATTCACCTACTTGATTCAAGGAAAAGAGAAACCTGTTATTTAGAACATAAGAGGGAATTAGTAGGAAACAAATTCAGAAAGACAGGTGAATGCCTCATCCTTTAAACTTTTCTCTCAGTTTGGTCAAAATGTAGATGTTGGTACCAATAAATTAAATATTATTCTCCAACATCATTACATCTTTCTATTAATTTAAATTCAGCGTTGGCTTCTATGATCCAGAAATGATTTTAGGTTATTTAGCAGATAATTTCTTTTTGATTGAGAATCACATCACTCATTTTTGTAGTTTTGAAACATCCAGTTTGGTATCTTTATCATAGTTTAGTAGTTACTTTTTGACATATTATGTTCACTGGGACTACTTATGATACAACCAATAAATTAATATCAAGTGAATTTTTGTTGAATTTAGCATGGGACATATAGTAAATACTTTTCTTAATGTTATTTGTGAATCTTTGTTTACATTAAATTATATATACACAACACTGCTGAATAACATCTAAAGATATTAAACTTGCTGAAGAAGGGGACTTTACCACATCAAACTTCATAAGCATACTTACTGTTGACATTAAAACAATTCTAACAAAGTCAGTAAATCCTAATGGGAACCTTCTGTGTGTTACAACCACTATAAAGTTAATTAAAGGAAACTTGGGATAGTCAATACTACAGATGCAATCTATCAGATTCAAGGAAGTACAAAGAGTCTGGATTATTGAATTCTAAGCCTTGCCTGCATCTCAGGGTTGGTATAAATCAATAACATAGGAAAAGAGCTTTAAAGTCTTGTTACCTCTATTCTTCAGATTTCTGGTTCCAAATAAAAGTGTATGATGATATAAGAACATTGGTGTGTGTTTTACAGAACATAATATTGTTATTGAAAGATTCTGCTACAAAATAAACTAAGCTGGTATAGTTATCTGAGATATCAAGTAAAATGTAGTCTATATATGCAGAAATATTTTAGAAGAAAGTAATAGTATTTCTCTCAGCATTATGAATATGATTTCTTTATACAAATATTTCTGAGTATAACTTTTAACTACTTAGTTGCCACTGTGTAATGTTTTAGGTTCTGAAGATTTTTAACTTTTACTCATTTTGAGTCAGTATGAATAACGTAAAATGAATCACTTTTAATAAAGAATTATGTGATTGTTGGACTTCCATTTGTGTAAAAGAAAATTGTTTATCACTATAGCAATTTCTTAAAACTACAAAAAGTAAACAACTTTTACTTTCATTTTGTTGTTCTTACTCTGTCAGAGTTTTGTAACACTAGGCGACCTATGAAAAATAACGTTTCTATAAGGATGCTTAAAGTGTAAGAAAGGATTTGCTAATGGTGAGTATTTATTTCTATGTTTTTCTTTGCAGTTGAATGAAGTGTGAAAAAGTTCTCTGTAAATTGTAAAAATCTGTCACAATGTGAAATGTGTCAAGGATGCATGTCTTTCTTCTAAATATTTGCTTTCTTTATGTTCAATCTGTTCCCTCTTATTTTGTAATTTACCTCTTTTCGGTTATCCTAAATATATGAACATAGATATATAATATTAGTGTTCAAGAGTCTGTATTCATCAAAGAACCTTGATGTCCTCTTGTGAGGTGGTTTTTTTCTCTAAGTTTAGAAATTTTTTGATAACCATGTGATTGTTCCTCAGAATAATGCATTAAAACACCTCACAAACTGCCATATGTGGTTTCAAAGGGTTTAAGACTTTTGATTTGTTCATTTTCCTGTCTGATATACAAAGACAAACCATTTTCAACCATGTTCCTTAAGCTTTAAGAAAAACTATTTCATAATATGGCTTAGTAATGCATTCCAAATGGGCTGAAACCTTTCTTAATCAGTACCATATCTCAGAAGAAATCAGAACTTAGACGTCAATACAGACAAAAAGCAATTGTCCCTTTCACTGTTATGGGGTTAAATTTACAGGTACAATGAAAAAAACACCTCTCCATATCAAGACTTTCTTCTTTTCAATTTCAGTTGGAATAAAAGTTGTGCTTTGACTATTGACAAACTGATAAACATGGAAAATAAATGGTCACTTGTGTACTATGAGTATTCATATAACATACATCTGTATGCAAAATTTCCTCAGCTACACTCAGAGAGATCTGCAGGCAATTCCTTAGTCTCCAGATGATAAGAATCTGGAGGCTGAAAGCCATGATTTCCTTAACAGAAGAAATGTTGCTCGCTGTCAATATTTTCAACATCTAACCAGCTCTCCCCAAAGCTTTTCTGTTATAATCTGAAATGTGAATGCAAGCTAGCTTTGACTCACAAGTCATTTACTGTTTGACTTTACACCAAGATTGTCTTTTAAGCAACAGAAATTCAATGAATAATTATCTGTTTATCCATCAGCTTTCTGCTCAGGATTTATTAGATGTTTGAATAAATTACAAGATGCATTCCAACAGCATTTTTGCTGTTTCCAATCACTAATATTTTTAACTGTTCTTTACAAGAGTCAAAAAGATTACTTTATACATACACTATTTTATACATTGTCATACAGAAGACAGTAAGAAAGGAAACAAATGTCCTTACATCATTCACAAATGTACACCTGAGCATAAATATAATATTTCATGAAAAGTGAATGCCACAGGTCAATCAGTACCACCATGCTACCGGGGTAAAAGGTAAATTCATTAATTTTAAAACAAATGAGATATCATAGGATTTTTATTCAACTTATTATTGTTACTCTACCCACATTACAAGTGATTCTAATTAAATTACCTGTAAAAATACAAGGTTACATACTTGTGTATTTGCAATAAGATTTTAATTTTTATGGTAAACAACTGTTTGGGACCCCTTTGTTCTATATGGGAAATAAAAATAATAATAACAGCATTCATATCAAACAAAGAACTGTTGAGAGTTGGAAAAAACAGAATATAAATGTGGCTCATTAATTTGTATTCCTGTATTAGAAAATAACATATTTTCTTAATTTTGCAAGTATTTCTTCCTACATCTTTAGCTTCAATTTCCTCATTTGTATCAAAGTAATGGCCTCTCACACATGTGGCCCTGACTGGATATGAAAATCAATGATGGTTACATGCCTAGCTTTCAATAATTGTTACATGTAATTATTGATTTTTATTAATGGAAAGAATAAAATCAAATTTTATTTTTGGAAGATTAGCTGCATTTTTCCCCAAAGAGATTAGACATTGCAGTCAATCTCTACTCCATTTCTGGTAAAGTCTCTCTGTGCTAATGTCAGTAACTCTCACCTGACAGATGTCTGAAAAAATGTATGTGATAAAATGTAAAATATAAATTGACACACATTTAAGACTCAAATTTGTTAATATTCAGAATACTACTTTATTTTACTATGTGAATTTGATTATATGCATTTCTTTTTTTATTGTGAAAATACTGTACAGAGGGGTTACAATTACATGGGCAAGATAATGAGTACATTTCTTATCAAGCATTGTAGCCTCCTCCTTTGGTTTCCCTTCCCATCCCATCCTCCCTCCACCCACCACCTTCCCCTCCTCACCCCTCCCCACCAAAGTTGTAAAGTTCGTTTTTCCACATAATGACTTGTACATCTCATTGTTGCAATGGGTCCACCTGTATCCTTATTTACATGATTTGTTTTTTCCTTTATACCGTAGGGGAGGGACATACAAAGCAACAAAGGAATAATCTTATAAATGTGTTAGAAACAATAGCATGAAAGACAAAAACATTTGAATACATATCTTAGGGTTCATTTCCCTAACATCAACTTATCTGACCTATTCTGCTTGACTCAGACATATACTAGTTATTGCAAATAAGGGAAACCATGGGACCTATGTTTCTTTGCGCCTGGCTTACTTCACTTAATAGAATTTTTTCCAGGTCTTTCCATTTCCTAACAAATGGGGCAATGCCATTCTTTCTGATGGAGGCATAGAATTCCATTGTGTATATATCCCCCATTTTCTTGATCCATTCATCTCCTGAGGGGCATCTGGATTGGTTCTATATCTTAGCTATGGTAAATAATGCTGCAATAAACTGAGTCGTGCTGGTAGCTTTAGTGTGGCCTTGTTTATGATCATTTGGGTAAATGCCCAAAAGTGGGATTTCTGTTTCCTAATTGCATTAATCCAACCACAAATCAACATATAATTTTTGCATTTTTTCAATGCTTGCTGTGATATTTAGTCTGATTTTAACAGATTAAAATGTCCATTCATCAAGTTGGATCACAGATAATTTATTTTTATATACTTGGCATTTCCTGCCTACATTTTCATTTCAGTGTTTATGAGTTCCATGATAGAAAATAAAAACACACTGTCCTAGAAATCAGTATGGAGACTCAGGAAAGATGTAGTCTGAGATATATAATCTTAAGGTCAAGCAATATTGGTGCTTCACATTTCCATAAGCTTTTTTGAACAATAATAACAAAAGGAATGCAGCAAAGAAATGTCAAGGATAACTTCATGTTTATTCAGTAATACATATAATAAACCCGGTCCTTCAGAAACTAGGATGTGCAACCACAATACAGAAAGAAGAAAACAATGCAAAATACAAAATGTCCCTGAGTACACAAAATAATTAAAACTTAAAATTATTCTGTCACTTCTTTGTATTTTAGCAAACTAAATACCTTAGTAGGATATTGTGAATCTCACATGCTAAACCTCTCTAGAATAATACAGACCTAATTACATCTTAATGTTTACAAATGAATATTCCTAAGTCAGTGGATGACTTCCCTGTATGTACCTTACATTCATAGGCTAGAATCAACCACATTTATTGGTTTTTTTAAATTACAATTGCTAATATGTCATTGTAGCTATTGTAACAAAATGATATATACTGTCTTAGCAAAATCAACTACTTCTTCTGAGAAGCAAGAATACAAGGAAATGTACAATGCTTGAGAACAGTGTCTTTGTCTTTAACTCTGCTACTTCATAATGAGATAAATAATTTTATTCTACAGTTCTAGTCACGTTTCTTTTTCATTTTTCATTTTGTTATTTTATTTTTTAATGAAAATATTATAATTGCCTTTATAAATGATGCAACTCTTAGGATAACTGTAAGTCTTAAATGGATTAAAATATATGTAATCTGGGGCTAAAGGTAGGGTCAAGTGTTAGAACACCCAAGTGCAGGCCTCTGAGTATAAACATCAATACTACATAAATAAATGAACAAGTAAACATCTTAGCATTTACATTATCCAGGTATTTTCAGGACAAAATTCATCTAAGACTCTGCTCTAAACTTTCCACTATTTATTTTCTGTTCACAATCATCTGTTTCACTAAATATTGCATCCTGTGCAATTAATTCAGTGACATGCAATAGGTACTGTATCATTAAATTAATTACAAAAATAATACCATCTATTTAAGGAATATATGTTTATCTTTCTTATTTAAAAATAATACCTGAAAAATGTATACACAAGACTCAGGGCACCGGAGTCAAATGTGTGTGCATTTTTCTAATTTAGGGAGGGGAAGGGAAATAACAAAATGCTGAAATAAGGGTACAGGTTGAATGTACAAGACACTATGTTGAAAACAAACTTTACAGCTATGGAGGGGTAGGGAGGAGTTGGAGAGTTGGGAAGGGAAGGGATGGTAAGAGAAAAAAAAGGAGGGGGTAATAATGCTCAATAGGAAATGTACTCACTACCTTACTCATTTAACTGTAACCCTTCTGTACAGTATCTTTATAATAAAAATATATATTAAAGATGTGATATGTATACATGCACACTTTTCTAAAAGTATATAGTTTATAATAAGCATAGAATCCTACTAAAAATAATATCTGATTAAAGTTTGTACACTTAAAAGAAAAAAATAGTATGACAACATTTTCAAAATCTATCACTGAAACTTTTTGACACATTTTTCAGATTGCTTCTAATGCAGTTTATTTTAAATAAATAGTACTAAACATTAATAAATGCTATGTCAGTAAATCATGAATCATTATAGGTATTTGAAATAGGAAAAAGTTTAATGTAGTAATTAGAGGCTTAGAAATTATTCAGTAATATATGTAACATACAGTTTATTTTTATACACACACACACATTCTTTGGCTGTATTTAATGTTTCCTTCCAAAGTATAAGGCAGTGATATGCAGGATTAAAATTATATAAAACAGATAGACAATTAACAGGAAATCTCTCTGAACCACTCTTTCTACTCAGTCCCTGAGTCCATGCATGTCTGTGGATGCTGCGGGAAGGTCATGCATCTTAAACTACTTCCTGAATCTTTCTGCCCTTTAATGAAAATTGACTGTTAACTCTTTCTCTCAATGAAAGTTGACTGCTTACTCTTTCTTCCAATACCCTCCAACATTAATCTGGATATTTCTTTAAAAAATAAAACCAACAAAAAAACTTCTATCTAGCTGTTTTCAAAACTTTCATCTTAACTGAAATATTGTTGACACAAATTTCAAACTTGTCTTACATGTCCCTTTTACCTCCATGTGTATTTATAGCAACTCTTTTCATTCTTTAATTTTTCGATGATTCTGTATTTTTGTTCTACTAGTACAGATTCATATGAGATTCAAAATTTGAAGAAGGCCTAAGATTCAAGTGTTGAGTAGTATTAACTATACTAATAAAGTACAATTTTAATGGGTTATAAGGATAGTAAAAATAATTTTAATTTAGGGGTAGACAAGATAAAGATAGTAGACCACTAATAGAAAGAAATCCATTTTTAAATAGAGGATGAGCAGAGTTGATTTTGTTAAAATATGTTGCAATGATAATAACATTTACAATCCACTAAGTTCTTAATATATTACAGTGAAAACTAGGAGTCAGTGATTATTAATCAAAAATAACATAGAATGACAGTCTGTAGGGGAAAAATCACAGAAAGTGTGTGTGTCTCTGTGTGTATAGATATATGTAATATTGTATATAAACATATCTATATCTACAATATTATATATAATGTTAAGTTTCTTGTTTGATTTGAGTTAAATATTAGTGAAACTCTAAAATTTCTTGTAAGCATTCTAAATCTGAGCACTTCATCATGTTAATAAATTCTCACCAGTTTTAATTAGTTGAAGTTAGAAACTTGTTATGCTAACACACACACACACATATATATCAAGTTCTGGCTTCTGATGCAAAATAAAATTTAAAAATACAATAGATTGATTCTCTACATCAAAAGAAAAGAAAAAATCACTAATAAATGTTAATTTTATCCTCAGTACCAGTGTAGTTTTACTTGTACTGTTATTTATTTTTTATTTCTCCTTAAATATTTGATGAAGAATATTAATACTCCGTCTGTGTAACATGTAGTTTTTATGAGTACTTTTGTATTTAAGAAGAATCGAAGGCCGGGTGCCAGTGGCTCACGCCTGTAATCCTAGCTACTTAGGAGGCTGAGATGGGAGGATTGCAGTTCAAAGCCAGCCCGGGCAGTAAAGTCCAATCTCCAATAAACCACTCAGAAAACTGGAAGTGACATTGTGTCTCAAGTGGTAGAGCACTAGCCTTGAGCTGAAGAGCTCAGGGACAGAGCCCAGGCCCAGAGTTCAAGCTCCACGACCGACAAAAAAGCAAGCAAACCAAGCAAGCAAGCAAGCAAGAAAAGATCCAAGTGTTATAATATTGTGTTTTATTGAAACTCTAAAATTTCTTGTAAGGATTCTAAATCTGAGCATGATTTTAGTTTCACTGAAATCATCTGCCCTAGATAAAATTGCTTCATGATTCTTTCACCTCAGTCCTGTCATCTTTTCTTTTTCAGAAGCAGTTAACTCATCAGCTAATGGCCGTAGAAGGTCAAACTTCACTCTCAATCTTTTGGCTTTAATATGTTATTTAAAGAAGCCAAAAATTTGGTTTAACCACATGAAATAAAGTCACCTTTGACTCAGGAATGAACTCACCTTTCATGGATGAGTTTCTACCTCAAAGTCTGCTTTTAGTTTGTTTTATATCAGAAACATTTTTTCACAGACAATTTTAGACAACTGATAAATGCTGACAAGCACCTGTTACATATTAAGCAAAATCCACAACTAATCATTGGATTACATAACCTTTTGAACTATAAAATCTGACTAAGGTACATACAAATTGTTCAAATATAGGAAGTAAAATATTTATTGAGGTTGAATGAATTTTTATTAATTAATTATATAATAAAAACACATGGTCACAAAAATACAATTCAACTACGCTCTTAGTTTATTTTCCTTCTTATTTACAAAATTATCTATTTCACCAAGAACAATTGCTATTTTCTTTTCACCAGCTTATCTGAGAATATCTTCAACAGTTTCTAATAATCAGAGCAATCCACCAAAATCCATACAACCCAATCTAATAGCAAATCAATTACCTGCTAATATAGAAACTACCACTCTTGGGCTGGGAAGGTGGCTCAGTGGTAGAGCGCTTGCCTTGCATGCATGAGGCCCTGGGTTCGATTCCGCAGCACCACATAAGCAAAAAGAAAAAAGCCAGAAGTGTGCTGTGGCTCAAGTGGTAGAGCGCTAGCTTTGAGCTGAAGAGCTGAGGGACAGTGCCCAGGCCCAGAGTTCAGGCCCCATGACCATACCCAAAAAAAAAAAAAAAAAAAAGAAATCACCACCCTGAAGATTTGATTCTTTTTCTACTCAATGGAGAAATCCAAATCCTTAAAAGAACCCTTTGTGGAGGCTTTTTTATTAGGGAGTTGTAAAATAAACTGATCTACTAGTTTAAGAGAAACAAGAAATAAGATAGAAATTAAAAAGCAATCACAAATTAGAAATTTCTGAATGTGTAATTCAGAAATTAGAAATATTCTCAGAGTAGGAGTACATTAAGTTGCCAGGATCATCTAATTTATACACTTAGGAAACATGTGCTCCCTCTAAGTTTGATTTCTCAAATAAATCCACAGCAATTACAAGTCAGTGTCACATTAGAATTTCATACAACATAACATTTTAAATTATATTTGGAAACCTGAAATAAAATAGACATGGGCAATTTTACCAAACAAAAAGAAAGTGATATTACATTTCTATGCCCCAATTATCCACAAAGTTACATGCAATTGTTAAGCTATTAAAGAGATCTGTGGGGGTATTAAACCTAGACTTATAAATGTGGTATACCATTGGACTTATAAATCTGGTATACCATTGAGTTTCACTTCTAAATTCTAGAGATAATTTTCAGACACTTATAAATACTATTTAGAAATTGGTCAGGCCAGAGTTAATAGCTATGAATCAGTTCTAAGATCCTCACATATAACAAATCTACATCTATGAAAAACATGCGTCCTAATTCCATTCCATAACTCAACAAACTATTGCTTTAGGTGGTTAGCTATATACCTATTGGATTTCTGGAAATCCAAAGTAAACTGTTTTATTAACCTACTTAAGATACCATAGACTACCACAGATTTTGTGTCTTAAATAATAGAAATTTATTTCCTTAGTTCTGGAGCATACAACTCTGAGATCTAAGCACCAGCATTACCAGTCTCTGGTGAGACCTCTGTTGGCTTATAGTTGGTGCCATTTTGCTGTGTGATCCCCACTAGGGAGAGGAGAGACCTAAGGTCTCCCTACTATATCTCCACAGAAAGCTACTAATCCTGTGGGATAAAGGCTCCAGCCTTGAACTTCATTTGGTTCTAATCAATACTTTCTAAGACCTGTCTCCAAATTAGACAGATGAGGAATTAAAGGCTTTAACTTACAAAAGGAAAGGGTATGTTAAAAAAATATTTAGGATCACAGAAATGTATGTAACACTTGGGTATGGTTGCACATGCTCATAATCCAGTACTCTGTAAGTGGGACAGGAAGATTGAGAGTTTGTCTTGAAAAACTACCCCCCAACAAAACAAAAACAACAAAAGGAATGCTGTAAAATATAAGAAATATATATATAAGAGGGTGTAAAGAAAATGTAAGAATTCTGCTTTAAATATGGAAGTGGTGCATGCTTTAAAATGTAAACACATTACATTCAACTACCAACAAAAGAAAGTGAAATCATAACAAGAAAGCTTTGAATATGGAAACATCTTTAACAACCCTTGTGTGCCAAATGTTATTATAACATATGTAGAATGGAATGAACTTCAGTGAAAAATAGATACTTCCAATTTAAACATAAGGATGCAGCATTTGGAATTTTTGAATTTTATATTACTTGTTTAAGCAACACAAGCCACCAAAATAAAATCACAATAGAGCCAAAAGAAATGGGTCTCTAATTTATTTATAGAGCAGTATCAGCAGTAATTCTTGACTCATGCAAAGGTCAAATACAGGTTATTATGAATCATGCTGGTGAGGCTTTATGAGTAAAATGACCTTTGACCTTCACATTTCCAGATGTTACTATTTGCAGTTTAATAGTCAAAACACAGCTCTGACCCATACTGAGAACTGGCAGGGATTAATTCTACAGTAGATCAGGGCTATTTATTTTACATATCAACAGTGTTTGGGTGTGTCCCCAGTCAGTATATTCTCATAAATCATGATTATGTACATGTTTTCTGATGACCCTTTGAGTTAATGGTTCTATGCTTGTCTTGATTCTTTTCACCACTTCATGATGAGTAAATTGTTCCAACTGCAACAGCTGATACTACAATTTTATTCACTTCAAGCAAAATGCAGTCAATATTCATTTCTTCAGGGATCTTTTTAGGAATAATTTTATAAATGGAGAGGCAAAATTTCAGAAGAAATGTGAAATAACACAAAATTTGTTTCAAATATTATTGTGTTTAATAGCCTATAGAAGGCTTAACAAAAAGCACATACCTAAAAATAGACAATAAAGATCACCATCAAGATTAGTCTTCTGTAAAGAAATTATATAGGAATTGGTTTAATTCTTTCCATTCATACATGTGGAATTTATCTTATCCACTATCTATCAAGCTCTTCCATTCTTAGTAACACTAGATTGAGGTTACAAAATCCAAGAGGAAAAAAAATAAATAAATGCTACATATTAATTTATCATATGCATTCTGAAGATAAGCAAAAGTCATTATTGCAACATGTACTATTTACAGTATATGTGTATCTTAGAGAATAGGAATACATTGATAAACTACTAATACCTTTTTATACATGTATATGAAAATGTAATATATCTTATTCTATCTACTTTAAGAGCTAAAATGCATTGATGAAAAATTAAAATTGTACTTTAATTCATATATATATATATATATCACAGAATGGAGAAGTAAAGGGAAGTGATGGGTTGAAGAGGAGTGAAGTTTTTGAAGTGATGACAAAGATCAATATGCATTGTACACATAAAGTGTTTTGTTACATGGCAAAAGGAATCAATTACATAACAAAATTAAGATATGTGGGGAAAAGAGTGGGTTAGATCTAGGTGAGAATGTTGAAAAAGGTGACATTGATCAAGATGTGCTACATTCGTAAACTGCTTTGCTGAGTAGCAAATCCTTTGTAAAGCACTTAAAGAGAATAAAATTGTTTTTAAAAATGGAAACAAAATGATCCATTAATCTACTGAGGGGCATCTGGGTTGGTTCCATATCTTAGCTATGGTAAATAATGCTGCAATGAACATAGTTGTGCTGGTAGCTTTAGTGTGGTCTTGTTTGTAAACATTTGGGTAAATGCCCAAAAGTGGGATTGCTGGGTCATAGGGGAGCTCTA